>NC_136904.1:71013270-71085770 GCF_949606895.1 Notothenia rossii
TCTGATTGTCTCTCTTTTAAAAACCCTAAAAGGGCTTTCAATGGCAAGGTTTGGGATTTTGATTTTCATACGGTGACAGCTTCCAGACAGGAGGCCGCGCTAATGTTGCTGTAGAACAAGACTTAATGTCATGTAACTGTCTGACAACAGAGACAGGGATGCTGCTATGTCAATTACACACACACACACACACACACACACACACACACACACACACACACACACACACACACACACACACACACACACACACACACACACACACACACACACACACACACACACACACACACACACACACACACACACACACACACACACACACACACACACACACACACACATTTTACACAGCAGTATGATGTGATGTAGAGCCTTGCCTTATGTCACGGCCCTGTCTGTTTATAAAAGAGCTGCTCAGTCAACCAGAAAGTGGATGACTTCAACAGATACAGAGAAAACCTTGGTGAATGGCAAGGTCGTGTGTGGGAAACTAACCCACACACCTTGAGTGTTTAATACGCGGGCAGTCCCACCTTGAGTGGTTTGTGTAAGAGTGTGTGTGTGGGGTGCCTCAGGGGGAGCTGAAGAGCTAAGGCAGCACTTCTGTCAAAGCCATCATCTGACTTATCAGACCGCTGTGGGCGGTGTGTGTGCCTTATGGGTGTGTAAGCGCAGAATGTGTGTGAGAGAGAGGCAGTAAAAGTATGTGTGTGTGTGTGTGTGTGTGTGTGTGTGTGTGTGTGTGTGTGTGTGTGTGTCTGTGTGATAGATAAAACAGTCTTGGTTATCCTCCTGCTGTCTTATTAGAGATGGACAGATGTGGAAAAAAGGCAAGTACCACTGAGGGAAATGGGGGAGAGGTCAGTGAGGAGAGGAAGATGTGATCACAGTGATGGAGTGAGAGGGATGGAAGCGGAAAGGGACTTTGTATACTGCAGTCGGAGATGAATAAGAGGGAGATGAATGATGGAGGAAGGACGGAAAGAAGGAAGCGTGGCAACAGGGAGAATTGTAATGATGTGGACTTAAGATTTGAAATACATTTTTAGCAGCATAGTAAAGTTATTACAATATATGAAATGTACAAGCAAAGGAATATGGGATGAAATACAGAGATAAAGTGAAAAGAAGAGGTAAAACTCCAAGGATTATACGAAAGGGGTTCTGGATTAAAAGGGAGGCTGAAAAAGTAGAAATAAACTGATAAAATGGATAACAAAGTAACAAACTAGGTTAGGGAAAGTGAGACATTTTTGAAAAAACTCCAATTAAGTTGTTGTACACACTTAAAGTGGATCAGAGTGAAATCCTTGCATCATAGTTAGTCAGTGTTCCTCCCAGCGCTGGATTCCACCACAGGACAACCACTCTGCTCTAGTTATCTTTAAAACATCCCAACATGACAGTGCCTTTTCATTACAGTGTTTATAAAATGAGGAATGTCTGAAATGAAGAATACCCAGAGAGATGACAACTGAATGCACATTCTAATAAACACAAAAAGTTTTGATAAAGTTATAATGTTTAATACGATAAGTTATTTGGGGTTCTCAGAGACTGACGACCTAAAAATACATACTGTATGCAACTAGCCTAATTTACAAGTTCTAGAAAAACATAGTTGATTGGTGAATATGATTATACATTTGAATGAAGATTTTCATAAATATGTTTCCTTTTCTGTGAAATAGGCATGTGATCTATTTTTAAATCATTAAAGAAGTGAAATCAAGAACTGATAAGAACTGGAATTGATAAGCAGAACTAAAATTGGAACCGAAATTGTTGAAATCAAAACTATACCCAACCCTAATTTTAAAACTGGAGGTCTTAAAGGCAGAGAAATACTTTTGGTAAGTCAGAGAGATGGATCTAGTAGTTGTGTCTGATTGAGAAAACATGGCGAGTAATATGATAAAATGATCATAATGATCGGAATATGTGCATACTTGAAAGCATACAAAACGAATATTTAATACTTAAATAGGGTGTTGTTGGTGACATATGCCAATACATATGTTTGTCTTACTATTAAACCTTTAAAACGCTATATATTTCTGGTAATTTCTGTAATAAAAGTAATACTTCACGGGAAAAGAGGTATAATGTGTGCATTTAACTGGCCAGCACAACAGAAACATGTACATTTGTTTTTCATAATGTCGTATGTTTGTCCAAGATGACACATTTTGGGAACTGTCAGACTTGAAACTCTAGTAACACAGTGTGGAAATAACAACAAACTAAGAACGCTTCTATGTTATACTACCCAAGTGTCTTGTATTAAATGCAATTTCTTGTGATTGCCAACCAATTGTTACTCACTGTCTGATCCCAGCGCCAGATCCTGCCTGGATCCATGTGTGCCGTGTCCAGTGGAGCTGCTGCTGGCTGTGTGCAGGGACCAGCTCACACCTGACTGGGGATCAGCTGACCAGCCGCACAAGCTCTGCTCAAAGTCGCAAACTGCCGACAGGGACGGGGTGGTGGCTGCGGGGTGGAAAGAGACACACAAGATTTTGAATTAAGACATATTCCAGTGCATCTGGTTTGAACATCATTTACTTTTTGCAGTTTCTTTTTCTCATTTTCTTGTTGTCTACCCCCTCTCCATTTGAGTGCCTTGAGAGATTCCCATTGTGTTTGCATGTTTTGGCAATAGTGCTCATGCAATATGACACCTCAATAGGCTGAACACAAACATTGGAGTACAAGACAATGGCAGGGTTAGGGAACAGGAGAATCTAAAGAGAATATAAAACAAAGTGAACATAGACAGAAAATTCTTCATATGAAGAAAAGTAGCACAGTGAAGTGTGTGTAGTTTGGGAAACACATTGAAAATGACAAAAAAAAAAAGGAAAGAGAAAGTAGAGCATTGTAAAATACACTTGATGCTCCTGATGCTTTATTCAGTTAAAGTCACTGTTAGTTCTCACAAAATGAACTAACAGAACTACATCTATATCTTTACCCCATGCCCAAGAATTGCTGACCTATAGCTGTGAAATTATATTATCATGTGTGTGTGTTTGCGTATGAGAAAGTAAGATCCTAGCTGTGAGAGCTTATTTTCACTCAAACAGAGCCTCCTGTGGGACTCTTGAAACCAACCGACTTCAAAGCCCGGAGGCCCTGTGGTGCATGATGACATCAGGAGCTTGACCTTAAGAGCGTAAGTGTGTGTGGACGAGAGACAGAGACAGAATGAATGCATGTGAGCTTGCAATTCATCTGCATGACGAGTGAGTGTGGAGAAGCTGTGCTGGAGAGTGCTTGAATTAAGTGCGAGTGTGTGCGTGTGTGGATGTGCGTGTGTGCGTGTTTACCTGGTCTCATTGCAGCAGTGGTCTGTTCCACTCTGGGCAGGGTGGGGGTCACGGTGTCAGGTATAGTGGTGGTTTCTATCAAAAGGGGAAAAAGGTTAAAACTGAATAAATTAAATTAAACAGAAAGAGATGACATTGCAGAAAATATTTACAAAGGTTGGGTGGGCTTTTTCTATGGTCGCCAGGTTTTTATGTTTTGACATTGTTATAGAGTGCTTTGCAGTGGCCCTCTATAACAAGTTTGTATTTCCACAACGGCACCAGCTATCAGCTTCATGAGCTAACAGCATGTTAGCTAACAACAACTAGCTAGCAACCATACACTGTATATAACAATTGGACATCCTCAACATGACATCACATCGTGGTTTGTGGACTACGGGTTGGAAGCCTTGAGTTTTGGCATTTTGACATTGTCAACTACTATTGTTTAACACAAGAGGGTAGAGCTAAGTACAACCAAATGCTAAACAAGAAATGTTTTGGTCAATAAAATGTTTATACTAACTTTTACATAGATAGAAAAAAACATTGTAAAAGGGTTAAAAACTAGTGATTAAGACCATAAACTCATGAGTGAAATATTTACTTAGTTATTAAATCACGTGAAGCAGAGTCATTTTCTCAAGTAAGTTTGGACAATGAAGGATGTTCAATAACCAAATTCAAGCTCTAAACATTCACAATTTGTTCTACGGCTGCTTCACCGCACTGGGACAAAAGTTAGTGCAGCAGCGAGGCAAAACCAGATTATGATTGTATACAGTAACTAATGATGTTTGTACACACTTCACCGTCGATTTCTAGGACTGTGCATTAGAGTGAAGTCTGTCGTGATCCAGAGTGAGCTGGCATCAGCTTAGGACTGTTTCATACCGCTTCACCCACTGCAGCTTGGCACACACAAACGCCCACAACGCTATGATGATAGATGCTGCACTAGAACTGACCTTGGTGCACAGCAGCATGCGACCAGTGTATGATAGATCAAACACACACACACACACACACACACACACACACACACACACACACACACACACACACACACACACACACACACACACACACACACACACACACACACACACACACACACACACACACACACACACACACACACACACACACGTCAGCAGTGGGGTATGTCGGGCTAACCCCAAGACCTTCTGGTCTTAATAAGCAGTTTTCTACCGTTGGTCCCTTAAACAGCCCTGAATGCTTCACCAGCTCCCTCTCACACACACACACACACACACACACACACACACACACACACACACACACACACACACACACACACACACACACACACACACACACACACACACACACACACACACACACACACACACACACACACACACATACACACACACACACACGTTGAAGTAAGTCTATATGTTGACGTAAGGGAACAGAAAATTGTCTGGCTCGTGTGGCGTAAGGCTCCACGCCGCAAACCTCTTGCCAAATTATTCTTAGAAATTAGATATTTCTCTCTCTTATTTTCTTTCATTCGTTTCACGTTCTGTCTTTCATTTCTCTTTCCTCCCTACATCTGTCATTCGGTGCTGCAAATCCCCTCCCTCTGCCTTTCTCCTCTCTCTCATTTGTCACAATAAATATGACCAGTTTCAGTCCTGCTTTGAAAAGCCACCATCAGCACCGCAAAAAGCTCTTTCTACACACACACACATGTGCTCTTTCACGTACACACGCAAAGTCGATCTCGCTTTTTGTGAAACCCTATCTACTGTTGTTTCTCTTTTACCACAACCGCAATTTTGTTCCCCATAACTCTTACTCTCTGTCATCTCTCCCTGAGGCATATTTTGATTTCCAGTCATCCTTTTTTGCTTTTGTCTGCCCGCAGATCCTTCAATCATTTTTTGTTAGGACTGCCTCTCTTTCTTTTTTCTTTTTTTTCTTCGATCCCTCAACCTTTCAGCGCTTCCCTTCTGTGCTGTAACTCTGTCTGGTGTTATTTTATGTCTCCTATAACCGCCAACTCAGTACATTTGAGACGTTGATTTACTGCTTGTTTGGTTGTTCTAGATGTTTCCATGACTCACTTGGTGATATCTATGGGTATCTGCATGTATCTTGTTCAGCATGAACTCTTACCCTTTGCTAGCTTTTGCTAATAGCTCTGAGTTCTAATGCTCACAGTGAAAGTATGCGGCATTATAATGTAAGCCCAAACAGAGTGGTCTAATATCGCCGTCCCAACACACGCACACACACACACACACACACACACACACACACACACACACACACACACACACACACACACACACACACACACACACACACACACACACACACACACACACACACACACACACACACACACACACACACACACACAAACACACACACACACACACACACACACACACACACACAGAATTAGATATCAACATTGGATAAGTAGCTCCCAGCTGCTGACATTAAGCTGTTTTAATTTGGTGCCCTTTACCACTGTAATTAGCCCCCCATATGGAAGGAAGAGAGAGGAAGGAATGGAGATGAGGAGGAGAGACGAACAGAGAGAGAGAAGGACATGGAGAAGGGAACAGAACCCTTTCAACCTCTCACCACCATTTCCCTAATTAGTGACCACACACAGCTCCTGTCAGCCTCCCGTTTCTAACTCCATCCCCTCTCCACCCGTCTAATCCAATTTTGCTCTCAGTCTGTCGTCTCCTGTCCTGTTATTTCTCTCTCTCCTCTTCCTTTTCTTCATTTTCCTACCCCCTCTCCTTTCTATCCATCATGGCTCTCTCAGTCGCGACTGTAAAGGTCATTGAACTAATACGAATACATTACTTTATAATTAAACTCTTTTTAAATGTGCTACTGTAGTTTTTTATGGTATGAACTTTTCAACTTGCTTTTTAATGTAATTAACTATATGTGACTATGGGTGCTTTTAGAAGCCATAGTCCATTTGGCTACTTTGGTCCTTTTTCCGATTAGTGCTGTTTACATTTCACAGTACCAAAATAAAAACTCTAATATTTTCTTATTGGCCAGAAATGTGTTTGTGTACAATGTAATCAAAAAGCGCTGAGAAAACACTAACTTGATCATATTGGCAGTGATCCTGCTTTGATGCTCCCACAAAACACAATTTGGAGAGCGTTCAGATCGTACGCCTCCAGTAAAGGCTCCGGGTTCTCAACAATATGTTGATCCACAATTTCTAAATAGGACATGCTGTGATCAGAGAACATTGTTATGGTTGACTTCCAGCAATTACATTGGATTATGTTCTCACTGAAATCACACCGTACTAGGGATGGTCGTTTTAGGCCGCACCGGATTACGATGCTTTCACGACTACAGTTTATTTAAAAGAGAATACATCTCTGTTTGTGAAAAGGCCAACACTGAAATATGCAAGGGCCAGAGTATGTGTACATGTCACTTGTATGACAAAACAGTCATCCATGTTTTAAACACAAGGATTCAAGGAAACACCAATCTTTACATCTTTGGTTTGCAGATGGGTCATCCTAAACACAGCTGAATTACAGCAACCTACCATGATTCCCCATCTCTTTCTTTTTCTCTGCACACACCACAAACTGAGAAACAGTAGGTGTTCTGCTTACCAGATACACACAGAGACACACACACTGTCATAGGCCCATGGGCTTATTGTGAAGCTGCTGACTGAGCAGGGCGAGGCGGAAACAGAGAGACGAAAACTGTTCAATTATGGAAAGAGCTCTGGGTATAAATCTACCTCTGTCAGCCTAAATAATGACTACTGACACAGTGTGGGGTATGGTGTGTGTGTGGAAGAGAGCTTGTTGTTCCTGCTCAAATTATTGGTGACATAGTGCATGTGTGTGTGGTAAGAGGTTTCCTTTACTTAATGACTATGTGATTGACTGTTTTTTTCTAATAGGAAACTCCATCTTTAGGTAATGAATACTAGCTATGATTGGATAACATATCTACAGTAGGATAATAACTCAAACCGATTTGTATCTGAATATGGGAATCGATCAAGACCTTATGATATACAAAAAGTGAGACATTGGTAAAGAGTAGAGAATTCATTCTTATTGATAGGAAACTAGGAAAAGCCAAAATGTAGTCATGGAGTACCAAGAATAAGACTGGTAAATGTTATGGTTTGAAATGTAATGAGATGTGATTGTGGAAAACAGAATGCTTTTGGATGAAAGTAATCGCCAGTCATCTGAATGGCAAATCTTACAACTCTACTTAAAAAACCAAAAGTGCAGTTTCAATTTATACGTAGCTTTAAAGTGCGAGCCTAATTATGGCTCGCAAGGCCCTGGACATTGCGACGGACAACTGGGAGAGGCTGGCGGAGGACCGGACGAAGTGGCGCCAGCAGCTGCGCGAAGGTGGTGACAGACTTCACAAAGACTGGATTCGTGGACTTGCTCAAAAAAGTGGACATACTGTATCTCTCTGATTGCACTGTATAATCTCTTGTAGATTTTCTTGCCAATCAAAAAAAAAAAATGATGGCTCCCTCTTCAGTATATGAGTGGGTGGGAAAAGGAGTTCTTTACAGCAGGAAACTCTGTTGAGACTAACTGCCTAATTAGCCCATTGTACAGCGAGCTACCAATAATATTTGGTTTTAAGATTATGTGCTGCACTGGACCACAAGTTCTGACGATTGGTAGACGTGGAGAGAGAATTTCTGTAACCTAGTATTGGTGATATTACACCAAACACATGACTGTAGTTAAATCACCACCATAATAGAGCTTAGAGTGTGGCTAAAAAAAGAGCCAAGCCATGAGCTACACAGTTGTGCCACTAAAAGCACAAAAGCTCTTTATGTGAGGAAACTACAGACAGAATTGCTCATTAGTCCATTGTGCAACAAAGCACCACAAGGTATGTGACTGCAATTGTAGCCTTAAGTGTGAAGCTAAGTACGACAACAACTGAGATGATAAAAAAAGGCTGCCGGCAATGAATGGCAAACTACATCAGTGAGCAGTAGTCAGCTACAAAGGAAATGAGTTTAAGTGTGGCAGAAGCCATTAAGCTAAGTATGCCATTAACTGCTCTGAAGAAAAGAAAGACAGCTTTCTTGTTCACCAAGCAGTAATATGTTCACAAGGAGATGATTACCAAGGCTCAATAAGTACTTTTCGGCCATTTTTAATTACAGGTAGATTGACAGACTTTATGTACATTTTGGGTAGTGGTTGTAACTCTTACAAATCTTTTGTATCAGGAACATTTCAGATACTGTATATCATCTAATTTTCAAGGGGGACCCAGTAAAGTGGCAATTGTATCCCTTTTGTATTATACACACAGAAGCCAACCAACATCAGAACAAGCTGAAACATAAATGGTTATTCTGTGTACTGTTTGAGAGTGAATGCTCGCCTCAATACAGTAGGTGTACATTTTGAATTAGAATGTCAACAAAATTGTATAAGAATCTAACATCAGAATATATTGTCGCATTACCACTATAGAACGTCAAGACTTGATTCAAATCACTTAAGACAATTCTAGTTTGGTTTCCTATTGACAAAGGTCATGGATATTACATGTTTTCCAATTTCCGCCTGTATTTATAGGGTGCTAACCGTAGTTAAATCTAAATTGAGAAACGTACCTGATACTGAAAGCATCACAAATCGAGCTTTACCATGCAGTGGAATTTGGGCGTTGGACCCAACAGTTGATTTATAGATGGACAGTTGGAGGCATAAATAGTCAGATAGAAATAGAGAAGAAAATGCATAAGTTTCTGGGAAATTCTGCAAAACGGTGGCGAGCCAAACCCTTATTATTTATACTGGAAGAACACAAGCATTTCTGCGTACACAGGCCCTTATAAACACATATGCACCCACAATGAACCAATGCCCAATCCGAAGTGTTTCCATGTGTTTTTATCTAAAAAATGAATAGAGGGAAGTCATCCACTTAACTGTCCTCCGAAAGTGAACAAAGCATGATTGTATGCTGTATGGTTTTAAAAACCTTCAGAAGTTCTTTGGGTCAGAACAATCATGTGTTTGGGAACTGTACAAAAGTTGATAGGTGGTTTGGCTCTGGAGTTATGAAACATTTTCTGCTGTGGGAGAACTTTAGCTTTCAAAGATAGCACTGGTGACAGGTTTAAAAGGCTGTGGTAGATGAGGGATAACATGAAAGAAAGAAGGGCCTGTAGAAACGACGTGAGCAAAATGAGGGCAAAGAAGAGAGGGATACAAATCCATGGGGGTAATGAGGTCAGGGGAGAAGGGAGGATGAAGACGTAAAAGAAAAGGAGTGTAGGTGTGCACCTTTGTGTGGTGGTGGGGTTGTTACAGGAGCCTTGGCAGGAGACAGGAATTATTACATTCTTCTAATGGGGAGGGAGTCAAAGGGGCAGAAACGGAGTTGGTACTGCTAACCATTGATTGCCCTTTTAATAGTATTAGAGATACCTATTACTAGTATAAACAGTATATCTTAATAAGCAATACATAACTAAATGCCTATATTTAATAGTATACTTCTTTGCAGAAAGACATGACTTAGACATGACTTGCAAAGGAGGACCAAAGGAGAGAGAAGAGTAAGTAAGGACACATCCCACCGATCCCATCAAAGTATCTGGACCGGAGCCACGGCTCACATGTGAAACCTATCAGCAATGTTGTACAAGGGAAACACACACAGACACACACTCTTGGCTAAACCTGAAGGATTGGCTGGAAAACTGGAACAGCGGAACACCTAGAGAATGTTCTAGATAGAACAAGAACTCTAAACAACATTACTTCCTGGGTGCCACTATGGTGATGGACATGTGGATGTTTGTGTGAGTGTGTGTGTGTGTGTGTGTGTGTGTGTGTGTGTGTGTGTGTGTGTGTGTGTGTGTGTGTGTGTGTGTGTGTGTGTGTGTGTGTCTGTGTGTGTGTGTGTGTGTGTGTGTGTGTGTGTGTGTGTGTGTGTCTGTGTGTGTGTGTGTGTGTGTGTCTGTGTGTGTGTGTGTATATGTGTGTGTTTGTTTGTGTTTTCGAGAAGATTCAAAACTATTAGCATCTGAAATGGTGACGCAGTGAAGTTTCTTGGTTATATTATAACCTCAGTATTATTTAACAAGAAACCGCTAGGATTTGTCACAAAGAACCATCTCTTTTTTTTTAGGTAGCTCCCCAATTTATCCAGATCGTCAAATTTGCAACACTTTGCTATAACTGGCCCAACTTAACAAGGCATGGGATAGGATTACACCAGCTGTATCGTAACGGCCCATTGGGCTAGCCATGTTAAGTGGAGGGACCAATGGCTCATCTTCAATTCCTTACTCGGGCCACCTCTTTTTGGACTTGTGAATTGAGTCTTGACTTGAGGAAGCTTAATTTCTGTCAGGATATGTTTGGTAGTGTTTAAGGTTTGGAGACAAGTGAGGATTCATCATCTAAAGAGCAGCAGCAGCAGAATGAAGACAAAGCTGTTGGAAACAACTCAGAGACAGCGGACACAAAGCCGCCTTTCTCTCGCTGTATTTCACAGTTTCTCTGTTATTTTGCCCTAGTAACACTGCAGTTTTCTATGGAGATGAAAACATAAGCATGTATTTACACAACTACGAACAAACCTTTTTGTTTATGCCAAACAGGTGGTGTGTGTGTGTACTGTACATATCTGCCTGCCTGCCAACAACTAGGTGTGGAGTGAAAGTGATGAGAGCATAGCAGATGTTCTGATAGCTCGGTCATTTAAAACTGAACAAAACTGGCAGCTTGGCAGCTCTCATCATCCAATAGTCAGGGGTTACAATTCCTAAATTACATGTTGCCTCCAAAGCTAGCGTGAATGATCAGAATGAGTTTTGCAATAATATTCTGGCTTTTGTTTCTTTTTTGGATTTGCCACAAATAATGAGATGCTAAACTGCATTGTTGTGTGCCCTGTAAGAACCCTGTATCCGTGATTTTGGATTTCTTCATTGTAATTGGGTGCTGAGATTGCCCGTGTGGGGAAATTGTTTTACAGCCCCGAAGCGAGGTCAATGCACTTCATTTTAAATACAAAACAATACAGGGGCAATACCGTAATGGAAAAGCAATTTGTGAGTTTGTTAAAGCTGATGTTTAGAGGATACAAGGTGTGTGATTGGCATGGTATCAGATTGGCTTTGTCTCTAATGAACAATGCATAATCTAGAATGTTAAGCATGCTGCCTTCACACACATACAGTCCATAATACTTCTGATGTATGATGCACAATGTATAGCAGTAGACTGGCAATATGGATGGTTAAATATGGGAGTAATTCATACGATCTCAAATGGTTTTAATGGGCGCAGATTTGTTATTTATGTCAGGGTACAGAGGCCTGAAAATAACTACTGAATAATGGAAAAGCCACTCTGATCGCTGCATCCACTGCGGGCTGGTCTGTGTGTGTGTGTGTGTGTGTGTGTGTGTGTGTGTGTGTGTGTGTGTGTGTGTGGGTGTGGGTGTGGGTGTGGGTGTGTGTGTGTGTGTGTGTGTGTGTGTGTGTGTGTGTGTGTGTGTGTGTGTGTGTGTGTGTGTGTGTGTGTGTGTGTGTGTGTGTGTCTGTGTGTGTGTGTGTGGGTGGGTGTGTGTGTGTGTGTGTGTGTGTGTGTGTGTGTGTGTGTGTGTGTGTGTGTGTGTGTGTGTGTGTGTGTGTGTGTGTGTGTGGTGTGTCAGTGAACATGTGATTTCCCTACACTGCGGATGTCTCCTTTTCTTTATTTATCGATTCATTAATTCCTTTACTTCCTGAGCAGCACTGAGCAGTACTGGGACATGCTGGGTTGTTAAAACTACTTCCATCCTGTTTTTTGAAGCGCGGAGGCTTAAGCCCCTGTCACACTGTCCCAAAATTGACAACCGATGGACACACGATTAAGGAAATGTTCAAATTCGGCTCTGATCGTAACAACATCGGGCCATTCGTGAGGGCATCTTAAGCCATCGTATGACCACCGGTGGAGTTTCTCAGGCTCCGGCAGCAACTTCGGGAGCGGTGGCAACATCTTTGGCATCACAAAGCATTGCCGAAGGACCTTGTGAAGGTTCATTTTCGTGTTCACTTTGTGTGTCCATTTTGCCCTTCGTAAGGCATTCGTGAGGGCATCTTAAGCCATCGTATGACCGCCGGTGGAATTTATCAGGCTACGGCAGCAACTTCGGGAGCGGTGGCAAAATCTTTGGCATGCCAAAGATGGCTTAAGATGCCCTCACAAATGGCCCGATTTTGTTACGATCAGAGCCGAATTTGAACATTTCCTTTATCGTGTGTCCATCTGGTTGTTTTATTGCACAACAAAATCATGTAAACATATTATGTAAATAACCCAATTTGTGTTCTTTGAAACTAAAAAGGATATAATATATTATTTTGAAGGCGAGGAAGTTGTTGTTGCTATGGAAACAACATGACGAAGAAAACTTAATATCTTCTACATATAAAGACGGAGAAAGTAAAGAACAAAGTCGGAAAATATCAGTACAGTATCATAATACTTTAACATAATTGTTTGTGTTACTTTCGTTGCAGTTGTATGTCTTAAATGTAATGTAAATGTTGCCTTTGTGTGTGGTTCGGGGCCATCTTCGTGCGAAATTCACAATTCCATATTCTTGTGTCCATCGGGTGTCAATTTCGGGACAGTGTGACAGGGGCTTAAATGAGCTATTGTGCTAATTTTCAAGTTCCTATTTGGATTCTTTGCCTCTACCGTGACATTTTTACAAGGTCAAATGTTAAGAAAGGTCTTTATTTTTCTCATACTGCCTGTGCTGCAGCACCTCTTTTCACCCTCTGTCTGAAACCAGAGCCCAGTCTGCTCTGATTGGTTAGCTGGCCGGCTCGGTTGTGATTCACTTAGAGATGTCCCGTCCCCTAGCTTATCAAAGTTAATGTGTTGGAGCATTAGCCAATAGGGCATGAATGTTACGTAATGGCGTCATTATGTTACAGAAGTTGACAAAGGTATGCAATTTCAGACATTGGGAGGGAACTTTTGGATGTTAGCCTTTGCAGACCATTTACATGCGTCAAAACCTATATAACACGCTACAGGGAAGGGAACGCCCCAACAAGCATGGTACGGCCCCTTTAAGGGTGCATTGTTTCGGTAAAAAGTATGAATCAAGGTTGAATCATTTGAATGCTTCTGGTTTATATACATGGAAAGTATTAGATGGATAAATGAAAACAACCTCATAGGATTTCTTCTCGTAGAAAGGAGATGAAAAGGGCCTGCATGACTTTATATCTTACTGCAGCCGTGTGTGTGTGTATGTGTTTGAATTTATAGAAGAGGGCCACTGGAGTTAAATGTGTGCTTCTTTGTGTGCTGGTGACTTATGTGTAAACAGCTGTGCTCAGTGGACTGAAGCTGATGCACTCTGTTGAATATTTTATCTCCCGTTACAACCCAACACACACACACACACAAAATACCAAACAAGCGAGAAGAGAAACAAAGTCTACTTTGTCTTTCAGATGTGTTTTTCACTTTTCTATTGTTTTTATATATAGCCCTTAAATGGCTTTGGCTGCACGACTTATGAGATCATGTATTTTTTAGGGTTATTATCCTAACTTCAGACAATTAAAAACCAGACAAAGTGAAATCCAACTAAATCTATTTGCTCTGAGCCACAAAGATGTAGAATGATCTTAGTGTGTGACTGTGTGTGGTATTTAGGGATGGCAGCAGAAGCAGTTGCTGTGCTGTAAAGTGGGAATGAACTGTTATTGTGCACAGATTACATCCAGAAGGCAAACATCTGGCACGCAGACATAGAGAGCCAGACGAGCAGACAATCACAGAACCTGCAATAGCCAAGAGGTTGATCCATACTGCGATCCTGGAGATGATGGCTGCAGATAGCACGAGTGAGATGTCGTTAGGTGCGATGAAAGGCAATGTGTACGGGAAGGATAAACCATGGTCGGTGCAATTACATGATTTGTCAGAATGATTGGACATACGTATAGCGCACATTCATCTCCGTTACAAAGAAAACATTTGCTTCCATACATAAATTGTAAAAACTCTAAATCAGTTTGGTAAAAAAGCAAAGATTATTCTTATGTTAAGTTATCACTGCTGCTTTGTTGCGCCTGAGGGTTGCTGTACCAGCACATGCATATTTTACATGAAACAAAAACTGAGGTTTAATCAGGATAAAAACATCTAAACAAGCCACCTCTGAATAAAGGGGCCTATTATTCGCTTTTTGGGGTTTTCCCATTCCTGTAGTGTGTTATATAGGACACTTATTGTCCACTGGGAACAGGTACGTGTCATTTCCTGTTCTTGTCTTCACCTTTCTCATATCACAGTCTGACTAAAGCAGTAAGATCGGATGGCACATAAAGAAAAAAGAGAGGGGAGGGAAGAGATGAGAAGAGGGAGGGGGGGGAAGCAAAGGAATGAAATAAAAGGAAAGACAAGGGAAGGAAAAATAATTAGTAAAAGAAAGGAAAGTAAAGAAAATTAAAGGAAATGAAGGGAAGGAAAGGAAAGGAAAGGAAAGGAAAGGAAAGGAGAGGAGAGGAGGTTAGCCATAACAGTAGCAATTTAAATGTCCCATTTTCAACTAAGCAAAGAGGCTGGTAAATAAACATTTAAATTCAGTTACTTTTTTAGGCTTTTCAATATTGAGACTTTATCTGAACTGATTGTTTCATATTAAGAAAAATGTATTGCTGCCAATGTTATTGCTCACGTTTAATAATGTGGGGAGATTTTTACAATGGTCTGCTTCATAATACAAGTTATTATGCAGCTGAGAATAATTTGCTTGCCGCGGCTAACAAGCTCCCCACAACAGTTACATATTGTTATAAATGGAGCTCACACAGCTCAATAAAGAAACATACAGACTAATGGTCTGCAGCCGCCGCTCTTTATAAACAACCTTTTACACAAATCATTTAGGAGATCACGGATTGATCACAAATACCAACATTCACTAGACCATGTCCTGTCTACACCTAATCCTTCATAACACACAGGCTACATGGTATTAACACAATATAGTGCAACTACACAGCTGGCCACCATTAGTGAAAGTCCCCTGACCTAGACATGTTAATCCCTGTCCAGACATGCTCCAATACTTCCTATAGAGCAAGATGATTAACTTTAACCACTGTGCACGCACACATGCATTATAACTGTATACATATACTGTACAGTAGGTATAGTTTACTATACTCTATACACAAACAGATACACAAAGCCAAACACAATACCAGATTAGAACACAAATAGAAAGCAAACACGCACATTCTAAATCCTCATAAGCACGCATCACATTTACGTCGCTAAGGTTTGTTTGTGATTACGGATTAGGTAATATATGCAGACATATTATTATTCTAACAATAATGTGTATTATTTAGATAGATAATAGATAATATGTATTTAGTAGACTACATGTTAAATTCTAAATTCCAGCATGTTATTTACGAGGACCAGGAAAGTTCAACCAATATTTGTTAATATGAGCTACTCTCTCAAAGCAAGAAACCGGAGGAATAAGTATCACAATGATGATGTCATCGATGACAAAGACTGGAGCTGCTCTAGAGACAACAAAGAAGAGAATTTGTGGACACGGAAGATGTGTGTGTTCTTGTTCTCTCAGTGTCTTCTATAATATCTTTATTTCTCAGTTGATTGTTTATGGAGCCATACCCTACGGGAGAGAATAAGGGCCACGTGCAATTTTTTCTGGCATTAGATCAAAAGCTAATTATATTTTTGGTTCTGAGATTTTAGTCAGAATTCTTAGAAAAGGTCAGATGTTATGTATGTATTTTGCTTGTGCATCCACAAGTGTTCATTCCTGAAAGCTTGTAGTTGTGAGTTCATCTGTGTATGTGATAGGGTTGCCCGAAACTGACCATGATCAAAATCGATTATTCGGCAGCCCTGGCGAATAATAATCTATCATTCGACCGACCCCCCCCCCCCCCCCCCCCCCCGTACAACAGTACAAACAAAATAAACTACAAATAAACCAACATCAACATGATGCAGCTCCTTGAACTCTTTTTACCTGCCGCTTTGTTCATCTTTAGTCGCACGTGTGAGGGAGAGGGGGGGTGGGGGCGGGGTCGGTGTGTAGCGTGCTGTAGCAGCAGTCTGCTCTGCACGCAGGCTTCCTCCAAGTTTACAGTAAAACAAACCGGTGGTGTGACCAATGGCCAATGGCTTATTTATTAATACTATTACTACTATTAGCAGTCTATATTTTGGTTGAAACTAAGCCAGAAAAAAATAATAATAAAAAAATATATAAATAAAGTCGATTTTTTAAAATAATATTCGATTATGGAGACTGTAACGAATATTCGAATAATCGAATAATCACTGGCATCCCTAGTATCTGACAGTGTGGGTGTGTTGCATGTGAAAGTTTCTCTCTGGGTGTGTTATATTTGATGGTGTGTGAGCTGTGCTGCGTTATGTTTTGTATGCTTTGTTTTGTTTATTTGACTGTTTATTTGACTGTACAGCACTTTGGTCTGGAGGTTTAAAGTGCTCTATAAATAAAGCTGTATTGTATTGTATAGCCTTTTGTTATCTTGCATGTTCTTACCTGGCAGTTCACATCCGAGGACCTCCATCCTCATGCCGATCCCAGCAGGCGACCACCTCTCCGGAAACACTCTGATGAACTGGGTCACTATCTCATCGAATCTGCGCACCTCTGGAGTATCATAGTGGCCGTTCCCCTCGAAAATCTAGAAAAAAGGCAAGGCAAAGGCACGTTATACCGACGTTAATAGAGAGATCTCTACTATTTTCACATCACAAGTGAGATAAAACATTTCCTATCTAGTATAAAGGATATTTTCATGCCGGCTTTGTGGCTTACTGTGGCTCAGCACAGTAAGATCCCTGCTGTGACTGAAAGGAAAATGTGTAACAGTATCACACTCTGTTTGTCCTAGAGTTTGTCTTAATGCCAAAGCTGTCTGAGACGTTTCTAAGATACAATATAATGAATGATTAGCTTTCGTTTGTTTGATAGATATTGCATCTGTCAGAGTGGGACCATTGTTTTGAGCTGAAGAAAGCATGAGCATCCTGAAACAATAGAGGAAAAGGTCAACGCTGGAGAGGTAGTTAAATGTGTCATTTCGCCATTCTGCCGTACATGTTTCCTTGACAAACAATAGCAGAATCGTGAGCCTGTCTCTCAACAATCATACAACAATCCAAATCGGCATTGTTTCCAAGCACGGTGTGACATGTGTCATAGAAATAACAACAGAGACTCTGTTTCCTTTGATTTTCAAGTAATTTTTTTCAGGCGGCTCTCAGCAGCCTCTGGCAAAAAGCACAATATTTATTTCAAGCTGAAAACTGACAAGACTGGCTCCAATATTTTCAAAATATGGGATCTGTGAAAGTTGCAATATTGGTTTCATTAATTTAATTATATTTCCCCATTTCTAGAATGTAATGAAAACGGTATGATGAGTTTCCCAGGATGCTCATTTAAATGGACAGGCAGATGAGAGAGAACAGGATTTTAGCATCAGGAGAAAAGCTCTAGTAGTTTCAGGACGGAATCTCAGAAAGGAGAGTGCCCTGTCTCGCGTCACACTGCCAGGAGTGTTGAGTGCTGATGCAGGAAAGACGTTTTTAATTAACACCCATGAGAGACAAATAGAGGAAGAGACTCAGAGAAAGAGCAGAGTGGCAGAAGCAGGGAGAAAGAGGAGTGAGGTGATTAAAGTGAACTATTATCAGAGCTGAGGCTGTAATCAAATGTATTTTTCTTTTTTAAATGACATGGCTAAAGCCCCTGTCACACTGTCCCGAAATTGACACCCGATGGACACACGAATATGGAATTGTGAATTTCGCACGAAGATGGCCCCGAACCACACACAAAGGCAACATTTACATTACATTTAAGACATACAACTGCAACGAAAGTAACACAAACGATTATGTTAAAGCATTATGATACTGTACTGATATTTTCAGACTTTGTTCTTTACTTTATCCGTCTTTATATGTAGAAGATATTAAGTTTTCTCCGTAATGTTGTTTCCATAGCAACAACAACTTCCTGTCAACTCGCCTTCAAAATAATATATTATATTCTTTTCAGTTTCACAGAACACAAATTGGGTTATTTACATAATATGTTTACATGATTTTGTTGTGCAATAAAACAACCCGATGGACACACGATAAAGGAAATGTTCAAATTCGGCTCCGATCGTAATAACATCGGGACATTCGCGAGGGCATCTTAAGCCATCGTATGACCGCCGGTGGAGTTTCACAGGCTCCGGCAGCAACTTCGTGAGAGGTGGCAAAATCTTTGGCATGCCAAAAAATTGCCAAAGGACCTTGCGAAGGTTAATTTTCGTGTTGAATTCGTGTGTCAATTTTGCCCTTCGTAAGGCCATCGTGAGAGCATCTTGTTATCATCGGTGACATCGGGCATTCGCCCCGATCAGAGTGAGGGCGAATGACCGATGGCACCGATGATAACAAGATGCCCTCACGATTTGACAAGATGCCCTCACGAGTGCCTTACAAAGTTGCCGCTCACGAAGTTGCTGCCGGAGCCTGAGAAACTCCACCGGCGGTCATACGATGGCTTAAGATGCCCTCACGAATGGCCCGATGTTGTTACAATCAGAGCCGAATTTGAACATTTCCTTAATCGTGTGTCCATCGGGTGTCAATTTATGGAACAGTGTGACAGGGGCTTGAGAGAGATAAAGACAGGGAGAGATAAGAGGGACTGAGTTGAAACAGAGTTATATATAACCTACAAATGAGGGAGAGCTGGCAGCAACAACAGGAGAGAGGAGAGTACATGTGCACTTGTCAGAAAACACAGTTCCTCTTCTTTACCTTAGCAAACCCAGTCTTGCTGTCAATCATGTACGTCCAGTCTTTGCCGTTCAAGCTGTGGGCCAGTTTGTACTTCCTGACAAACGCTCTGTTCTCAGCACCGGTGCTGCCCTCCAGCCCTCTTGCACCCTGGGTAATGATGCCACGCACCGTCTTGGGGATAGCAAGGTCCACCTGCAACACAGAGAAACATCATCATCACAGATGCCCACCACTTTTCAGACTGTCTGCCTACTGTGGCAACTCTACCTTCCACTGAAGCCAACACAAGGCTGTTTTTTCATTATAGAATTTGTCACAAGTTGCCATGTTTAAAAACAATGCTCTTTTGGGCATTTTTATGGTATTTCATGAACTGGCTACATTCAGAATAACAAGCTAGTGGGTGTCTCTGAATGGTGTCCAATGTAGGAGTCATGTTTGTTGGGCATTTTATTTGTCACTCAGGATAATGGTAAAAACGACTGGCCTACTTTCATAAAAATGGGGGTAAAGCTGTGGAATGGGCCAAGGGAGAACCTATAACAATTTGGAGCTTATCTGAAACGCCAATATGTTTCATATGTGTTCTCCAAGTGCCCTTCCAGTTGACATATGGTTTATTCTCAGTAATCCTACACGTTGCAATGTAATCTTGTACACCTTTTGTTTCTTACAACAGATTCCAGCACCCACCCGTAATCCTAAATGTGCTTTGAAATAATAGTTTGTCCAGCATTTGTCACCAGTCGTTGCCATTGCAGATGCTTTAGCTAATGATGGTCATTTTGGTTTGTTAGATGCTCCCAGTTGTGATGGTATGACACATTTCTGACACAATTACGCTACAGCAATTACAACCCAATGAATATGAAGAATAATGGAAATAAAGCAGCCAGTACTGTAGAACATATCCTTGGCTGTAAAACCAGCATCCCTCTTTAGGACAAAGTGACCTACCTGTATCCATTCTTCTCCAGCTATGGGTTGTGTTGGGTTGGGGAACCAGCCTGTGCGACTGGCCACCAGCCTGGCGGCCCCCATGGAGCCGTGGATGTCTCTCATGGACGACGCAGAGATCTGGGAGTCGGGGAGCAGTCCAGACAACATGCCTTGCAGCTCTGAGCAGGGTGCATCTGAACAGAGAGAGAAGGGAATAATAATATGTTACGTCATTGCTGTATACAGCCTTTTTTCAAATAATGTAATCAATAGTAGAAAAGAAAATGTGAAAATCCATACAGCATTAAACATTTCAGTCAGCTGCCAAAAAGATACCCCTATTTTTGTCTGATGTGAAAATTATACTGTTTCTTGCATTAAACGGTTAACTTTTGAGCTTTGTAGACAACTGAAATTGGCTCAGCATGAAATTGCGTTAACTGTGATGAAATGCAATTGACAAAATATTTAACCAAACGTTTACTGTGACTGATTTTACATCTCGAGTCTGTGAAATGAAAATGTAGAATTAAATTCAAGGCTGCCAGGAAGGTCGACATTCAATCTGAAACATTTATATGGAAAAGGTTAGTATTGATGGAAGTTAATGGACATATACTGTACATGCTATTATTATCATCATCTTTTGGATTTTAAATTCAGTCTGGCTACACTTGATGAATGAATGTGACTTTAAGGTCAGGAATAAGTTAGTATCACTGTTTGATCTCATCTAGAAGCAATCCTTTTGTGTGATTTGGTGCTGGATTGGTCACATTCTGCACTTTGCTGCTTTCCATCATTTGATTATTTCTACCTCCTGCAGCTGCAAAGTTGATGCATAACTTTAACTGAGCTTCCAAAACGGGAGTCTTCCTGGGGAATTGAGTCAGAGAACTCCCAAATGGAGGAAGCAAATGAGAGCATGCTGAAGATCAAAGGGATACTGTTTATTATGCTGACAAATGTGTTTAAGTCTAACAAGCATCAGCATATTTTATTACAACAATAACAAAGGGAATGAAAGAAAATGACCGTTCTAATTTGAAAATGGTGGACTAAAGGTCAAGACGGTGCCGACAGGTGCCAATGCACCACAACATTTCTTAAGAAAGAAACGCACTGCAATTACAAACATGATGCAAATATAAATATTCAAATGTGCCAAAACAAATGCAAATGAAGAAACATCTTCATCAGCTTGACAACACGTGAGGCATTTAGAAAACATTCACCAACTTGACGGAACATGAGCAGCCTTTCCAAGAAGTAGTGTTTATTATTTGCAAGAAGCTCAAAACACATCAGACATGGGAACACCGCTGGGACCGGAGCGCTTGTTGACGTTTCGGGAAATATAAAGTTGGCCAACTTTCACTGGACACTTACCAAAAATTTCAGTTTTATTGGATATTTCAATAATGTGATTGCAAGATTTTATTCCTATTATTGCACACCTGCTTTAAGCTAGCTAGTTTACGTAGGTACCCTTTTCATTTCAAATGTACTGACAAAACAACTATAAACCCCAAACTCTGTTTTGTTTTTATCTTCTTGCAGCTCTTTTTCAATTTGCAGCATTTTCAATTTGCAGCATTTTCAATTTGCAGCATTTTGTAAAGCAGCGCTTGTTTCATCATGTTGGAGAATATTTTCTAAATGCTGTGCATGTGTTGCCAAGTTGGTAAAGATGTTTCTTCATTTGTTTTGGGCTGTTAGCACGTTAGCACCTGTTGGCCACCGAAGGTTGAGGATAAAAGGTGAGAAAGAGGAGTTGAAGGACAAGGAGGAGATAAAGAGAAAGACAGAAAGGTCAAATAGAGAGATGGAAGTGAATGGAGAGGGTGAGGAAAGATAAAGGGAGATGCTAGTGAAAGAGAGGAGGGAGAGGCAGGTTGACAGTGAAGGTGACGGTGATTGATGGTGACATTCTTCAAGTCCACATGGAGATGAATGTTTAATGCCGTGACGTCTGCGAACACGCCTCACTGTGGTAAATAATGAATCGACAATAAACAACAGCATCTAAGCCATGATGGAAGGCCTCAAGCCTGAGAAAACTGATGAGCCACAAGAAAATCCTGTTGTTGTGTTTATTCTATGTTTGTTATTTGTGTTGCTTAGGCATCTGCATTCCAGCAGGGTTTTTTTTAATACAGGAGTGCAGTGGGAGTTTTTAAGAATATCATCTCTGGAGATTGCAGAAATAGCTAGATATCACACACTTGAAAAGAGCTCTTAAAAAACACTCTCACACACCGGCACATAGAAGTTGAATAGTCACACACTTTCCCTTGCATATGCTCTGATGTTTTAACACTGTGCTTTCATGATAACAGGGTCTCACAAACGCTGAAAAGTCCACCAGTGAGCCTCTACCTAGCCGATACACGTGCACAAGACTACACACACACATTTATAAAGATTTAGAAACCTGCACACTACATAAGCCTGGTGAGAAAAAATGATAAAAGGTGCTAAAAATAAATGATTGATAGGTGCTGCGGGGGTAAAATAAAACGAGATTAAGGAAGGGGGAACGGTGAGTGGTGAGGTGGAGACAAGGGGGAGATTTAGGGGAAGGGATAGGGAGGAGAACATGAGAGACAGGGAGAGGAAAGAGGGAATGGAAGCTGTCAGCGAAAGGCAATAGAAGGACAGAGGGGGAGAGAAGAATGAGAGGGGAGAAAAAACATTCAAGAGGGATAGGTAGAAAGTGCAAAAAAAGAAGTAGAGAGAGACATAAAAGTGTGATTTAAGCTAATGACATGTCACTGACTGACTGCTTTATGTCTGCCATTATAGGCCTATGTAAGGCATTATCACATCCCCCTGGCAGTGTGTTCTGGCACAAGCTTGTAAATATGTCTATTTGCAGGGGGAAGGCAGAGGAAGAGATACTGCATGGCCATTATCGGGTAGGGCTGGTTATAAAGTTTCTCTGCAGATTATAGACATATCTTACTGAAAGTGTGGCATGATTTCCACTCTGCACACTTCTAAAGTGACTAGATGCTCTGTCTTCCCCTGCAACAAAAGCCAAAGTAGTCCGAAACTATCAAGATTTTGCATATAAAGTCGATGTTTTTCCCTCAGACTGTTGATGGATTGAGACATTACAAGGCGGCAGAGATGGGCAATACAGAGGAAATCAGAAAAAGGGTTGAATGGGTTCTCACTGCTGGGAGTAGGGGGTACATGGAGCAGTTTCTGTTGTTAAAACAGGGTCAAAAATAGGCTCTTGGTACACAAAAACAGGCAAAGACACCTGATGTATGCCATGTCACACACACACACACACACACACACACACACACACACACACACACACACACACACACACACACACACACACACACACACACACACACACACACACACACACACACACACACACACACACACACACACACACACACACACACACACACACACACACACACACACACACACACACACACACACACACACACACACACACACACACACACACACACACACACACACACACACACACACACACACACACACACACACACACACAGACAAAAGCAGTATCATATTGTTTGGGTGTGATTGTGATTTGTGTGGGTGCTGAAATAGCCCTCGTAGATAAGAGCATATCTGTCCCTCTCAATGGCCCCTATGATGGCAGCAGAGAGAGGCACTAACCCAATAATGATACAGTGGAGCTGGGACACACACACAAATGGATTGAAACTGTCTCTCTTTCACCATTTCTGTTCCACACACACACACACACAGAGACACGCACACAAACAGACAGTCTAATTAAGTTGTATCTATTTATAGTATTGAGCTGATTATGCTGGTTGAAATCGTGTTTGTTTGCCAGGGCTACAGATGAAAGCTGAGAGCCTGTTACTCTCTGATGTTATCACCCACACATCACACTCTAGTATTATTCTATTAGGACCGAGTGTGTTTCTTTTTGTGTGTGTGTGTGTGAGTGGGAGACAGAGAGGGAGGATATGTATATGAAAGAGCGAGGGCAAGAGTGTGAGTGCACATGAGAGTGGGTGTGCATGTGGAAGATAGAGGGAAGTATGAATAGGAGATGGACAAATGACTGAATTGTTTACCATTAGGTTATGTAAATAAGGAGAGAACAGACGCCTTTTTCATTTGCGTGCTTGTTTTATTTCCAGGAAATGTTTTCTGAGGGAGTTATTTTTGCCGTGACCCACCTTCTGACCCGGTGTAAAAGCCTGTATATCACTGGTATAAACCGCAACTGTGTTTTTACAAGGGTGAGTCCCACAGTGGAAGAACTCTGAGAAACTCTACATAACATTTTTAATCTTCCTTACCTGTGATCTGACAGCCATAGAGCTCAAACCGCATTGCG
Organism: Notothenia rossii; assembly: GCF_949606895.1. NCBI lineage: Eukaryota > Metazoa > Chordata > Actinopteri > Perciformes > Nototheniidae > Notothenia > Notothenia rossii. Next base: position 71,037,789 of record NC_136904.1, read on the forward strand.
ATGCCGTTCTTCCACGTCTGGGGCTTGATGCGTACGAAGCGGGCCAGGACCGGCTGCGGGATCCGATTGAGAACCACCTCTGTGGCGTCAGCGTTGGCATGGAAAACCTAGATAGAGAACAAAATGAATGATGTTGCATTAATGACTGTAGGGATTTTCCATCTTAACCCTGTACAGGAAGGGCAGAGGGGTGACACAGGAGAAATATATCAACCATTGGATGGATTTTCTTGACATTTCTTGACATTTATGGTTCCCAGACGATGTCTCCTAACGACTTCAGTGATCCCCGTCCTACTGGAAGAACATTTCCCAAACTTTTTTTTTTCAGTGCCCACATGAGGTTCCCATTTATTGCCCTGAGTGAAATGTCTATATAACAATATAACCATAGGATATATTGCTATGAAATGTGGTACTTAAAATAACTTTGGAAATCTCTTCATTTCATCTAGCGCCATCGTCAGGTCCAAATGGGCACATTTTCAATACTTTGGTTCATGATTGCATGCAAAAGTGAACACACTTTTCCGCTCTTTGCATATTTTTGCTTTTGGTTTCTGCCAGCTAATATCGCGAAAACTTGACAAACAATCTCTAAACAACTGCATTGCTGATTCCACTGAGGCCAAGTAAGGACATCATATATTTAAAGAATATAGACAAACATTAAAGGATTTAAGAGAAGGACATCATCTTTGAATTTGTAGTTGTAGTTCAAATAAGTTTAGCTTAAATCATCACAGTAGAGTTTGTTTGTCTGTCAGCAGGATTACGGAGTAGCATGGAAAAAGGAAGAACACATTACATTTTGGATCCATGGCATCCCTTGATATCCATAGTGCCAGATAAGTAATTTGTGCTTCGTTCATGTGGTGTGTGAAACATTTGTTTCCGAATAGAAAAATAAATAGGAACGCTTTTTGGAACAACAATTCCGAAACAGATATTATTGTGGTGTTAAAACACAACACATTCTCTTTGTAGCGTCCATGTTCTTACCACCTAACCAGGTGGTAACAACCAAGGAGTTTAAGGCAGGGGGGGGAGAGAAACTCCCTCTGGAGGGAACTTTGGGATTTTAGCCTTTGCAGACCATTAAAGCACAAAAACCTATATAACTTTCTACATGAAAGGGAAAACACCAAAAAGCATAATAGGGCCTCTTAAAGCACACTAACTAATATAAAGAGAATGGGAGAATCCGTGGGGCATGTGAATGCACCATTGGCCTTGTTGGAGGTCTGCTCTCTACGGGTGGTATTCTAGTTTACAGTCTATGTTGTTTGCGTAACCCGTGCATACACAGATGTGTCATGACAACAGTTACATGGACAACTCAAATATAACTTCATGGTCAACAATATGTAGTGTGTAAATCAGTTTGCCGAACAAGGACTTTTTAACAACAGGTATCCATAGCAACTATATTTATAGTTCACACTGGACAGTTTTATTGTTATAGTTGTATTTTATATGAGTTAAAATAACAACATGACTCATCTTCTTCTCCTATGTGCACACATACACAAACACACAATGAACATATTGCTTCTGTTCAAACAGGAAGAAATTAGTGCAAAGGTTTTACCACACACACACATGCACACACACACACACAAACACACAGACACACAGTCCGAGGGCATGCAGTGTGTAATAAATCAAGTGTGTAAGTATGTGGAAGAGCATCCTCTTCTCACGTCCTCTTGACTCCACCACACACTCACACACACTGGAAAACATCATTTTTATTCTTTCACGCACAGAGAGCAAAGAAAACAGTCGCTGTCGCCCCTCAGCGCACTGACACATGATAGTGTCTCACATACACACAGAACACACACTGTCTACAAAGTGCCTTCGGAGTTCCGACACACAACACACACACAAAGTAATTTCCTCACACAAAAACAGATGAAAAAGAAATGCCAGCGCACATGGCCAGAAGCACTCTTTTTGTCTCTTGACACAGAGACTTTATATTTTGTGTGTCACGTCTTTCCTTCTTTAAAACTCCCATCTCACCACAGGAAATCACAGTGTGTCTGCTACTCTCCCTATCATTTTTACTGTCTGCCTTAGTCTCCACCACTTCATCTCTCCCTCGATACCGCTATCATTTAAGAAAAAACAAGTCTATCCTCTTGATTTTCTTTTATTAGGGAACCTCAAAGGTCTTTTTTACCCCTCGGTATCTCCAACTCTCTTTCTATTATGTTACATCAGTCCTGAATGGTGTGTTTATTACAGAGAACCTCATTCAACGGAGCCAAAGGCCTTGCAATTACTTGCTTGGGTACTCATTTATAGATGTTTTCTTTGTTTTTGGAGTGTTTCTGTGTGTGTGTACATTTTCCTTCAGTTCCCAATCCATTAAACAGCAGGACCCGTCAGGGGTGACAGAATACGGATGAAAGGAACTTGCAGGAACGGGAGCAAGGCTGCTGGGCCAGCTGAGAATTGAACCCATGGCCCACTGGGTGTACGCTACAAAGCCACATGCAGTGAACTCATGCCCTTACAATAAACCTTAATACCAGAAACTGTGACCAGTTAAATGATGGAAAAACGCCTAAAGGCCCCAAAATACGTAATGGGATTGTGGAACCGGACTGTAATTAAAAGTGTGTGTGTGTGTGTGTGTGTGTGTGTGTGTGTGTGTGTGTGTGTGTGTGTGTGTGTGTGTGTGTGTGTGTGTGTGTGTGTGCGCGCGTGTGTGTGTGTGTGTGTGTGTGTGTGTGTGTGTGTGTGTGTGTGTGTGTGTGTGTGTGTGTGTGTGTGTGTGTGTGTGTGTGTGTGTGTGTGTGTGTGTGTGTGTGTGTGTGTGTGTGTGTGTGTGTGTGTGTGTGTGTGTGTGTGTGTGTGTGTGTGTGTGTGTGTGTGTGTGTGTGTGTGTGTGTGTGTGTAAGAGTGTAATTATGAAGTCTGACTCTAAGGAGTTAGGGGCTGGTGGGTGCTTTTCTGATTTCCCTCGGTGCGCGCTGGAACTCTTTCTCAGTGAAAGGTTGTGCATGGACACACACACATTCACAAATACATGTATGTGCTTTAATGTGTGTGTATAAGAGTGTGTGAGATTGTTCATGTGCAACTGTGTTTATGTGAACGTATAACCTTGCTAATGCCCGTTACCAGCTGTTGGAATTGGTAACGGAACGTGTGTGTGTGTGTGTGTGTGTGTGTGTGTGTGTTTGCCCTTCTGTATACATGCTGTTTTTTTCCCCCTCTATTATCAGCTTTGCTCAGGGTCTCCAAACAGAGCTGCTACTGTGATTCAACCGCTGTTGATGCAAACACTTCACTGTTGCAACGGCTGCCCTTACAATCTCTTCAGTGCACTGAAATCTCTCTTATAAGTAGCAGGCTATAAAGATGATAAGAAAATACGAGCAGAGACTGCTGTTAGAGGTCAGGACCTCACACGCTGATTTTTTCATGAGGACTGCCAAGAAAGTCTCTTAAATATTCTAAATCAATGCCAACCTGACCCTGCTGTCAACATTCAAATATGCTTTTTCTGTGTGTGCATATTTTATTTAGCTGTGTGACTTTAACTCAAGTTTTAACCTTCCCATTTTGGTGTTATCCACCCACGCTGAAGTGATCACTCACATAAAGTGCACAGTGTGTAACCCTTTATCTGTTATGTTTGATAAACAGCCAATAGTTAAGTTAAGATGAACTCAAATCAGGTTGACATCTGCAGAGTACTGCATCTTTTAAGGTTAGCATGTTATTATGCAGATGAGTTGACGTTTTGGGGATTATAAATTGGCCAACTGCCACTCTGGAGTTAGTCTGTTTCATAATTGTAAGTGTTGATTCAGTATATTGCAAATGACTGGGTTTGTTACATCAGCTAGCTTGCTTGCTTGTAATCTGCAACAATATTGTAGGAATCATGCGATCACATTGTTCAAAAAAGTCAATAAAACATATATTTTAGTTTCCAGTGATAGTGACAATTGGCCAACTTTATAATCCCCGAACGTCAACAAGCGTTCCAGTCCCAGCTGTGTGCCTCACTTTATAGTGTCACCGTTTCCATTTGAGCTTCTTGCAGCCTTTTTTTTCATTAACATTTTTTTTAAAATTTGTATCTTGAAAGTTAATATATTTTGGGCCGTTGTAGGTGAGAGTACACACAGTGAGGAGGTGTAAGGGGATATGTAGCATGACTGAGGTCTTAAACTTAAAACAACCCAGCTCAGTTTGTGTGTGTGTAAATATGTGTGCAGTGTATATGTGTGTGTTTTGTGCAGTTTTGTAAAAGGTCCAATATCTCCCCATGTGTTAAGAGACACGGCAAGCTGACACCAGGATCACTAGGGTAAACATATGCTTAACTTTAGACCCTTTCTCTCTCTCTCTCTCTCTCTATCTCACACACACACACACACACACACACACACACACACACACACACACACACACACACACACACACACACACACACACACACACACACACACACACACACACACACACACACACAAGCAGAGGCATTAATACAAAACCAACACTATAAGAACATTTAGAAAAAGATAAACGTTCTCGATTCAAATAGTACTTTCATCTCCTAGAGAAAGTCAAAGGTGACAAACATGGAGTGAATACGGTTTTCTCCTTCATTTACACACTTCTTCTGCTGAATAACAATAGTGTGCAGGGTAGAAGAACACATATTGTGTATAGCTGCTTCTGGTTTGTAGTCAAAAGGTGAAAAACCAAGTCTAACGCGTAACTACAGGATAGAAAAATAACACCACCACAAATATGCTCACCTCATGGGAAAGAATAGGACATGTGTGTGTGTGTGTGTGTGTGTGTGTGTGTGTATGTGTGTTGCCTTGTCGTGAGCCAGCGTAACGCAGTCAGTCACTGAGGGAGGACCAGCGCAGACACGCTGAATTATTCAAATGTCCATTCTATGAGTGTGTGTGCGTAGAGTTATAAAATAGTAAAACATCCAACCATCTCCTCTCATTTCATCAAAGAAGGACACACACACAAGACTTCTGGGAGGTAGCCTGCGTTTGACAGCTGAATCTTGGTGTGTGTGTGTGTGTGTGTGTGTGTGTGTGTGTGTGTGTGTGTGTGTGTGTGTGTGTGTGTGTTGTGTGTGTGTGTGTGTGTGTGTGTGTGTGTGTGTGTGTGTGTGTGTGTGTGTGTGTGTGTGTGTGTGTGTGTGTGTGTGTGTGTGTGACCAATCCACACATCTCACAAACCAAGTGGCACCTTTAAGATTCCCCCCTTGGTCATCTTTCTCCCTGCTTTTCTTCCGTCATTTGTCACAAACGTTTTCCTCTCTCCACCCTTTGACCTGGCCCCCATGCTTCCTTTCCCTCACCTCGCCTCCCCCCCTTGAGTCCTCCCACTTCTTGTCGTTTCATTTAATTTCTCCCCCCTCCTGACATTCTTAAAGGCTGTGTTGCTGATCCATCCGGAGGGATTTGTGGTCAACACCCTTGTCTGCTATTCTCATTATTCCTCCATCCTTCCATCCCTCCTTCGTGGCTCTCCTGTGAACACTTTCTGTCCCCCCTTCTGTCTTCTTCCTTCACTCACTTGCTCGCCGATGAACCTCCCTTTTCTCCCCTTGGTTTCCACCTCTCTTCCTCCCTCTGCGCCGCTCCGTTCCGCCTTTCGCTATCACTACGATGCTTGACTGGTTGACCTTTTGCTTATGTTTTCTTTTCTTCCTTTCTTAATTTTTCTTCCAACTTTCCACTCATCAAGCTTCCTCTCCCTCCCCTCCGATTCCACCCATGTTTCCCACCTCCCACCCTCTCTCTCCATCCATCCTCCCTCCCACAGATTAAGGTGGGAATAGGAGGTTTTGGTTCTTGGCTGAGGTCCAGTGTTCTGCCTGCAGCGATTCGTGGGGGCTATGTAATGACATTCGTACCACGTCGTGCTTAAATGTACCTCTACATCAGCAGGTCTATGACTCTTTCTGACCAAAAGTCAAACTAACACAACATCATCTCTCAACTCAAGACCTCAGGTCAGAGAAAATGATTGTCTTTTTTCCATCATGTGGGCAACGTCTCATAACCTCTGGAGAATTCAGTGCACTGAACCATGGAACAGTTATACAGATAGTTTCATTATCCCCGTGTATTGCTCACATGTTGGTGCTCTCATGATGCTCACATGAGCAGTCAAATGATCTGTCATGGCCCGACCGTAAAGAGGGGATGTGAATAATGGCTGAGGCAAAGTAAAAACAGGTACAGAGTAATACGGAAACACTTATGGATAAACAGGCCAAAAAGGGGAACACAGACATCAGCTACAAATTGGTTAAAGGATAACATCATATTACTTTTTTTTTAGCTGACGCTTTTAGTCAAAGACACTTATAAGATACATACAAAGTCAATGCTAAGATGTAAATAGATGCATGTTGTGCAATTGTGCGAGATTCTTATTATCCACATGACACTGTGTCACGAAAGCCTATCAGAGTTGAGATTCTCCTGATGAATACAAAATGGTGGAATCCTCTGTTCATTTTACACTCATACGTGAAGCAAACAATTGCTTATAGCTTTGCTCTGTTAACAAAGCATTGAATCACAATACATTTTCGAGAAAACACAAAGCTAATTGGCTCTGAAATTGTGATTTTTTATATAATCTTGTCCCCCATGTGTCTTATTCCTTCTGTCTGCTTTCCCCACTCTTTCTCTGGTGAATGCCTTGAGTTAGTACCTGTCAACTCATTTTTGAGTCTGTCAGTGTAATGTAGGAATGAATGCTGTATGAATATTACTTTTGCTATTTTCTGAAAAGTTAACATATATTCCATATGTCCCATCTGGTTTACGACAGGGATTTAATGACATTATCAAATACATTACAGATCACACAAATCATCCTGATGCTGTGTGACACATGGGCTGGCTTCCAGATGTTTAAAACCAGAGTGTGTGTGTGTGTCTATGCCTGCACGGTGACTGCTTTATTAAGAATTGCTCATCTGAGACTAATGGTAAAATACAACAAGTATACATGTGTGTGTGTATGTGTTGTTTATTTGTGTCTTGCATGAGCATTGAAAGATTGGCATGCTCATACTTTTTGTTTTAAATAACCATGAGGCTCCCATTAATATGTGTCCTCCCACACACACACAAACAAACACACACACACACACACACATACACACACACACACACACACCACACACACACACACACACACACACACACACACACACACACACACACACACCACACACACACACACACACACACACACACACAGACACCACACACACACACACACACACACACACACACACACACACACACACACACACACCACACACACACACACACACACACACACACACACACCACACACACACACACACACACACACACACACACACACACACACACACACACACACACTTTACCAAGCACAAAAAGTCATCTTTTCGAGCAGCATAAACTTTCTCAGAAACATATGGGGGGGTAGAAAAGGAGGAGGCGTAGAAAAGAGAGCAAGAGTGGTGGGATGAGGTGAATGAAGATGTGAGTGTGGAGACAAGAAAGGAGGATTTGATTGATGACAGATAGATTTTGAGAGAACTAGTGAACGGGTGAGTGCATGAAAATGTCAGGCGAGAGATGGATGGATAATGGAACAGCTCAGAGCAGGTTCAAGAAGTTAAGCAAAGAGGAGTTTGGGTAATTATATCCCTTAACCTTGTTCGAAAATGTACTTGATCTTAAAGCGAATCTTACTTTGGCTATTTTGTGTACATTGACATGCTTTATCCCTACATGGAATGATCCAGGATCTGCTCTAAATTATGAAAACAATTTCCGTGGATTATCCTGAGAATGCAGACACGCCCGATATTTAAAACACTTGATCTTCTGGGCCATTGCTGTTGAGTTATTTATTTAAACATAACAGACAGACTCTCATTTACGCCCTAAATATTGACAGTGGGAACGGAAACCCCCTTGCTGATTGGCCGCTTGAGGCATGTCAGCTGAGAACGGCCCAAAGATGCTGACACCATCATTTCAACATCAGATAAAGGACCATCACTCTTTTCTTCTTCTCCAAGCTCTCTTGCTACCCTTTTCTTCTTCTTATGTCTTTCTTTCTCAGGACAGAGGCAGCACTATGACATTGATACCAAAGCCTGTACAATGTATACTTAAGTCCATTTCAATTGTATCCAAATACTTCTCTGTTCGAAGACCCTAACCCTACATGTATGACAGAGAACACTACTTAAAATCTTAGCATATTTCTTCCAATCACAAAGATGCTTGAAGGCAACAATTACTTGTAAATCACAGCATAGTAGGACTAGTCGGAAAACTCTTGGAATAAAGAGGCGGATATAGATGCCTCGCGTACAAATACACGCAGTGAAAATTACTATATGGACAACCAAGAAAACAAACTGTTAATATACATCTGGTTTGTATCCTTAATGTACAAATGGGACTACGTTTTACAGTATTTGATCAAAAGAAAGGTCTGACGGCCCTTGGCTGATCCATCAGATTACTGCACAGACTGTCTCACCATGGGGGCTCAAGAGACCGTTGGTTTGAGGTTGTGCATAAATGTGTGTGTGGAAGACAAGGGAGGGATATTCTACCAGAAGTTACTGCTGATTTATTCTAAACCCCTCCTCCTCCTCCTCCTCCTCCTCCTCCTCCTCCTCCTCCTCCTCCTCCTCCTCCTCCTCCTCAAAGACCCACACTCACATGCACACACCCTTTTGCGTCTCTCTTGGCTTTCAGCTTTGAAGCAGCTATCAAGGGTTACCCAGGAATCTGGGGGATCATGGGCGGTGACAACAACAACAGCCCTTAAAACACCATCAATAATTGGTTTTGTGTATTGGATTGTAACTGTTTCATAGCCTGTTGTCAGCAGAATACTTCTATTTGACTGACAACAGACGTGATTTAAGGGTGGATTCATTGATCAATTGATTTGTTGAACAATTCCCCATTTTAAAAAAAAGATGTGAATTCACTTGCTCTCACTTCACCAATTAAAATAACACAATCTAATTGTTACTGAGCTTAAAAATGAAAAAACCTGATCTACTGTACCTTTACACTCACTCACCACTCCTCATTCTTCTATCATCCCTCCATTTATTTATTTATTTTTCTCCCTGACTGCCTTTCTCCACAACCCCTGTGTTTTATCCATCAATCATTTCTCTGGGAGTTACATCCATAAGCCATACGCAGTCCGCAGAGGATCCCCAGATGGTTAGACTGGATCTCCTGTTTCCTTCTCAAAGCAAAATAAGAATTTGCACTGTACACATGCATCTGAGTGTGTGTGCATGTATTAAGTGTTCATGAAGGAATAAGGGTTTTACAGCGCAAAGCCAGACGTGGCGTTACACCGCAGGACAAACATATGTGACCGCTGTGGTGGTGGGAGAACGGCCGTGATGGAAAAAACAGCCGCAACCACTGCAACGCTGCTTTAATTGCAGTTGAAACCATTTTAAATAAACTCAGTAATGTCTGCTTCGTTTTCTACCCAGGACCATACTGCAGCACACTCAATGATGATTCATCATGTATTAACACCGCTGAGAGAAAGAAACAGCCTCCAAACATGTCCAACTTGGTCGATACTAGGCAGAACTCTGACCGGTGAGTAACAAAAACCAGATGGGATGTGGAAAGCAGACTCTGCAGTCTACTGTAAGCGTAGCTGCACGCAGTGATGTAAGGTATCACTTGGAGACGTGTGCTGATTCTGGCTTGGTCGTAAACCCTTAAATGAAGCCAACTGAGCGGCGGTGGAAATGGAATGGCTGTAATTGCATACACCGGTTGGAGTTTGGGCTTGTGGTCAAGTGTTGCTGCATTTATTCCGTCTCATATGTTTCTCTGCCCCTTCCACGTGTGTGCATGTCGAGGCATGTTTGTCACCTAAGAGCCTCCAGACTCTCTCTCTAGCCATGACAACTTCATGTTTTTTGTGCATCTGCTGTTTGATGGTCTGCGCGTAAGTCTGAGCTGTAGAGGATTAGGGTGAGGGTCAGGGGAGGCTAAGCTGGTTACCTATAGATTTCGTTCACATTCAACAATACTTCATTGTCAATTGAATTTAAAATAAAATATTTATTCTTGAATTTTAATGTCAAAAATTGAAAACACAAAAACATACTTATTTTAAGCCAAACATGTTTTTTTGTTTTGTTTCAAATTACATCATTTACCATCCATAAGTAACCACACTTCTCCGTAAAGTCATTTAAATGCAGTTTTATTGTATGGGAAAGTCATTTTTTTGAGACATTGTTAAAATTGGGATGCCATTCCCATTGTTTTGTTGGTGCAAAATTACCAAAATCTATATTGTTGACCTGACATCCCCCCTTTTCCATCGCTTAGTAGTGTAGTTGAATAAGTACGTCTGGCATATAAAATATTGTTAACAAATTAACAAGTCGGCTAATGAGTCGGGGCCTACCTTATGATTCTTGCCATGTCTGTAGACCATCCAGTCCTCTCCGTTGGTGCTGACCTCCAGCTTGAAGGTGGTGACATGGTAAGCCTTTTCAGTTTCCTTTGAAATGGCGCCCTGGGTGGCAATGCCTGTTAGCACCTTTAAAGTATGGAGGTCCACCTGTTGGCAAGGAGGAGAAAGGAGGTTTTATCAAAGACTAAAAACATCATGAACAAAACATAGCAAACAAGCTGAACCTAACCCTAACCCTAACCAATCTCAATGTAATCTTTACCTTACCCAAAAAGTCAGGTCATACACTTAAGAGATGCCCTCAGGCTGAAGCTCTTAAAACATCAATTTGTTTAAAAGATGGACATAACCTCATAAATATACACTTGAACTTATCAGCATCCATCTCGCACCTTTTCCACTCTACTTTCATCTCCTTCTTTCTCTCCTCTCCGTGCCCTCTCCTGGCAGATCGATAGTAATGACCTGGGGCTCATTTTAATTTCCTCCCATACAATAGCCATAATCACCTCTCCATCCTGATTGTGGATGCTAGGCTACGTGTCTGGCATGCTGCTTGCTGTGTTGCATTATACATGGCCAGCATTGTGTGCTTAATGTGAGCTTCAAAATCCTTAAATTCTAGACGCATTTGTTTTCCTTTAGCGTGCCCACAATGAGTAGACAAAGCAGAACAATTAAGCCCTCTATATCAGATTTAAAAGTAATGGAAAATGTATTTTCATATATTCTAATACATTTAAAGTAAAAGAAAAAAAACAAGATATGATATTGTTATGGTGATATGTATATGTTGTACTTTTATCTAGGGTTTGTTGAGGTTCATCTGCAACTGTTTAACATGAATACTTCACATGTGTAAGCCCTACATTTACAGGAATCATGTTCTCTGTTAGGAAATGAGCTGGAGATCCAAGTCCTTATTAACACAACGAGGCCGAGGGTGTAGAGACAGAGAGAGGGTGCAAACAAATAAAGAGCAGAAGATGAGAAAGATTCTGCTGTAGGTTATAACATTTATTCTCCCCTGTTGGAGCTGCTGAAACCTGTAGATTAATCAGAACTTGTTGTGTGTGCGTGAGAGAGTGTGCCGTGTGTCCCACTGGGGTATAGTACAAAACACCGGGGGAGGTGAAATGCTGCGTTTGTTATCTGTCAGCGAGACAGGTGTTTTAGATTACTTCCAACATACACACACATACACACACACACACACGCTTACGGCCAGTCAGGGATCCACCAAGACAACTAATCGATGGTCCGGAACCAAGGAGAGGAATGGATGAGAAGAGGAGGGGTGTGGAGTAAGAGAAGGAGAAAGAGAGCGAGAGAGAGCATGAGAGAGAGCATGAGAGAGAGAGAGAGAGAGAGAGAATGAGAGAGAGACGCTAAGTGAGCCTTTCCAAGGAAGGGCTTCTCATCAATCACAGAGTTGTTAGAATAACGGAGGCACGGGAACTCGTATCATCAATCTGCACCACACCTCACTAGACCATACCAGAAAAGAACTGAAAAGATTGGAATAGGAGCACCTTGGCCAAGTGGTTAAATGACATGACATAAAACCGCAATGTCCAAGCTTGATACTAGCCTTGGGACCATTGTTGCATCTAGTACCACTCTTTTAATTACATTTCCTATTCAACTGGTTTTATTGGGGTGGGATTTGATATGTGCGGTGGCCATCAGATGTAAACATGAAACAACTGCCCAAAGCATTTACACTTGGAGAAACTCAGCTCGGAAAACGCAGCTTCAGAAACAATTCAGATATAAAACACACATGTGCCAAAACACATGCAAATGCAAAAAACATATTCACCAACTTTACAACAAATGCAAGTGCAAAACGCTGCAAATAAATGAAACGCTACACAAGCTCAAAACACAACTGAAACGGGGAAACTATCAAGCGCTTTCATTCAGGCATTATGAAGTTGGCCAACTGAAAATTTAAGTTTTATTGGCTTATTTTAACAATGTGATCGCATGATTCCTTCCGATATTATTGCATAGCCGTTGTAATATAGTTAGCTAACCTAGCTAACCAAGTCATTTAAAATATAACGCATAATAACGTACTGTTAAGAAACTGGCAAACTGTGCCAACGAGTTTAGTTGAGTTAAGTTGGAGATGTTTCTTCATTTAAGTGTTTTGGCTCATTTGCATTTCTGTATCTGCCTAATCTTTGATACTGCAGAGCGTTTTTCCGAACGAAAATGTTTTGGACCGTTGTACCGTGTTTGCACCTGTCGTCCATCATAGGTTTGTGTTGCAAATCACAAGTACGATTATGAAAGACACTGAATACACTGAGGTGCACTGTCAGTTTTCAAATAGAGGCCGAAATGCCTTATAAATATCTTTAAACAAATATATGGAATGGAATTGAACTAAGTGCCCTGGCGAGAGATTCAAACCACACACGTGGCCCTTGAACCAACATAGCCACACACACATGCCTGACTGGCATGGGCACATATCAACAAACACACACACACACACACACACACACACACACACACACACACACACACACACACACACACACACACACACACACACACACACACACACACACACACACACACACACACACACACACACACACACACACACACACACACACACACACACACAGAGAGAGAGATGTACTGATGAACCCACACACTCAGTTATAAGAGACCAGGGGGTGCATGATGCGAGAAAGAGAGGCATGTTGGCATCTATGACAGCTGCTTGTCAAGAGAGGAGGTTGCACGCACACACATACACAACCACACACTAAAGTACACACACATACACACACACAAATGCAGGGGCCATGCTCTCTGCTAGGTGCTAACGCAGGGGAACAGCTGAGAGCCTCAGTGGAACGCAGCAACCTCACCACAACACCGGTGACCAGAGTGAGACTACACGAGAGGAGTACTAGCCTATAGCCAACCATAAAGACAATTTCATGCACAAATCTGATGTGTCATGAACAATTCGAATGATTGACTTGTCATTGAAAGCCTCCACCAATCAGTTAAGTTGGAGTTTGTATCCATGTTTGTCATAAATATCATAATGTTATGGTTTAAGCATATTAATGATTGTGTTATTGCTGGATACTTGTTTGGTGAGGTCAGAGTGACCCTGAACCTTGAGCAACAAAATCAAATCAGTTCATCATTGAGTACAAATGGATGTTTGTTTCAAGTTTTAAGAAATTCCTCCCAGGCTTTCCTGAGATATTGCGTTCCCGGATGTACAGATGTCCGGATGGACAACCAAAAAACATACTGCCTCTGGCCATGGCTTTTCCAGGCGCAGATGAATAATACAAATTTAAATCTGGGGTCTATCCATGGGCTAAGAGGACCAGTTTGGCAATCTGACATAAAGGGGAAAAACATTCTAGAAATATGGAGTGTTTCAAGCTATTCATGTTGATCAAGAATGTCAGCTAATTCTGAGAGTATGGGCCGGAGGGAGTGAGCTGTCAGCTGCACTGGAGGTGAAACAGGAAGGAAGCGTGGAGCTGATGGGGCCTTGGCCTCATGCTGTCTCTTGGCCACGTTCCCTTCCTGTGTTTGCCTGGCCCAGAGTTCGGTCCCAGTGGAGCTCTGACAATCAGAACTACTGCTTCTTTTCCACATTTGTCTTTGGCTATCTGTAAATGTGTTCCAACAAATTAACAGAAGAAGGGCTTAGGTGGTTCTTGCCACTTTGAGCAAAACACTCATTTATCACTGTCTCTGTAAACTGAGGAAACGCTTGATCATTACTCAGAAGCAGCATCTCTTGGCTAATCACAGGCTTTAGAAAAGATAGAAAAAGTATGCTGCACAAAAGAAAGGCTTTTTCATGCCAGTTGTTTTGTGGTGTTATTGTGCTACAAGTCAGAAAGGCTCTCGCTGGTATCCTGAACCAGATGGCGAACTCTGAGAAACGATTCAGGCGATGAGGAGAGTTTCTGACTCTTGAAACTCCTCCGGCACATCTGACATTGGGCACAGGAAAGGTTCAAACTGATAACTTAATGAAGGGAAATCATGAGTTGACGCCTATTTCACAAAGGCTTTTTTGAAAATAAGTAAAGACAAAACCTGTGCGCAGTCTTCGCAAGGCTACAGGAAGGTGACACCCAACAAGATAATCTGTTGTTTATAGAAGGCCTCACTCTGAAGAGCGCCTTGCAGGCAGGTTGGAATTCATTCTGTCTGAGGGGTGAGTGAACCTCACACTCCCTTTCCCCTCTCACCCAGACAGCCTCATAACTCAAGCTTGGCACAGGGATGGCAGGAAGTTGGCACTGTGATAAAGTACAGGAAACAATGCTTTACCCAAGCATCTAGTTGCTAAACCTTGATATAACTACACCTCCCACTCACTCTCTCTCGCTTTCTCCAACATACGCTGTCACAAATATAGCTGTGGTGAAGTTATTATGTGTGACATGTCAACGCAAGAGAAAAGATGTTATTAAAGTAGGAGCAGAATCTGTTTTTAGTTTAGGCAGAGTAAACTTTTTTTCAGGAATAAGACTCTGTATTCCAGGATTGGGATCGTGGATTTGTGCCGTATCACAAAGAATGAATTTCTCCAAGAAATTATTTTTGTATTATTTGTATTATTCTTTTTAAGTTAAGTTTATGAACTTTTTTGTAACCTTCCACATACATGGTTGTTGTATCCAATATGTGTTAGGACTATCGTACTGTATAAGTTATGGTTGTTGTTCTTTTTGGGGGGAGGCTTCTTCCTGTTTTTCCTTTTTCCTTCTTCTCTATTTGTGATTTGTGGACGGTTATGTAGTTATTACATGTATTTGAGTATTGAGTTTGGTATGTCTTTTTTATAATGCCAAAAATAAATGAGAAAATACAGCTCGTTTGGGGCTACAATGCCTCAATGAGGCCATGTCATAATGAACACAAAAGAAGCTCCAGGTAGCTAAAGTACATTTGAGGACAAACTGTTACCTGTATCAACTCCCTGTTGCTGTCTTCATTGGGCGTCCATCCGTTGTCATGGTAATTGAGTCGGGCCTGTCGAGGCAGCCAGTGTTCATCGTAGAAACTCGACGAGGCTGTGATCTGGTCATCTGTGATCTTTCCTGACTCCATACCGAAAGCATTACTACAGTGGAAAGCTAAGAAGAGGAAGAGCAGAAGAGAGGGAGGTTTAGAAAGAGATATTTCCAATATTCTAGTATTTCTTGAAATAAAAAGCCTAAATTAGACTTACTCTCACTGACTTCTTTGTGAGTCATGTTGTATCGAGCCGAGAAGCCATCTTTAGCCACAGCCATGTCCGTGTGGAAGGCCAGAGAGAGAATCCCAGTGGACGATTGAATCTCAGGAGGCACCCTGGTCCCACAGTATCGACCAATCAGAGGGCCCACTGTCGATCAGACAAGATGTATTGGATTGGTCAGTGTGTTATCTGTCGGCAACTTGTGCGTTTCATCATTTGCTGTTTTTATTGTGTAACTCATGATGCTGGTAACACATGACATTACATCTCATTCCTTTATCAATCCCTTTATCCTCACATGTGTTTGCTTGTCTTCCCTTTCTCCCACTATCTCTATCACTCCCTTCTCATTGCTCTGCCCTCTCATGGCATCGCCTCTCATTCCTTCATCTTCATAAACTCAATCTCTGGCCTTGCTTTTACAATGTGCACTATATATAGTATATGTGTGTGTAAATCCAGGGATCTAAGTGATTCCTCCACTGTCCTCTTCTCTAATACCACAACTTGTATGTGTCAACACAAACAGATGAATATGATTTAAAGCCCTGGGGTGTGAGTGTGTGGGGTGGGAGCACAAACAGTAGTTTCATCCTGCTACTCCCTGACTCCTCTCACACACACACATAGATACTGTACACACACCAGGAACCTTGTGGAGGAGGAAGAGGAAGAAAATAGCCTCCAATCGATCAGTGCTATTGATTTTTTTTCCTACCCTGTTGGAGCGGGTGGATATTTGAGATAGGGCTCTTAAGCAAATAACGGCAATAACTATTTTGTTGATGGTGGCACGGACAGAGAAAAAAAAAAAGAGAATCTCAAATCCACCAAGATGATTTCTGTAAATAAACAAATAACCCATGTTTGTATGTAAGGTTGAATAAATGTGATTTTATTTGGAGGATTTTATTTGTATTATGTGTAGCTTACAGGCAAAACCGGTCCTATTTCTCCATCTCCCTCTTTATTTATGACTTAAATCTTTCATAATAGAAGGCACATTTGTCCCTTGCCTCACCCCATACAGTATGTGCACAGACAGACAGTTAAACCAATGGCATTGCCCCCCTTCATAGCTTCATAATTTGGATATGTGACACTTTTGATCGGAATGAGTTAAGTAGCCACTGAAGTAAAACAGAAACGCACTGTGGCGGCTCGATTCCCAATACATTGAGATGCGAATAGGCTACACTTGGCTTATAGCTGTGACGCATGTCAAAATACAAACTAATAACTAAACTAAACGAGGACCAAGTTTGTCTTTCTTTGTCATCCGACGCGCAGCATGACACAGGTGACCTAAATACCAACAAACCACACCCATATGAAATTTGCTGGAAGTGCTAAACAAATACAAATAAAAGAACGTTAGTGATTTATTGCACTCACAACAATCAAGCTAGGAGTGCCTTTTAATTTTTTCTTTGAATGAACACATCTTTCAACTTCTGCTCCCTTCCGCCATCACATTTTACAAGAAAGTAACGTCGCTATTCTTGTTCCCTGTCCGTCTGTCTTTTATCTTGTCTTCTCTTCTTAATTAGGACTATAGACTCCTTTCTGTTTCTTGTCTCAACTCGCTTTTTTCTTTGTACCATCTCTGTGTCTTTTCTTCAATCTTCAGGCTGAATTCATACAGAAAGTTATTTAAAAGAAGAAAATAACCATTGTTTGCTCTCCTTTACTGTGCACATAATGTTGTTCAGTCTTTTCTGGGAAAGTTCTAAGTACCTTACAAGATTTGTGAATTAAGCAATAAAACAAGGTCTCCAATCAAATTGTTCCATTTCTGAAATCCGGCCTAAATATCTCACAAAAAACTCAAAAATAAATAGTTAAACCAGAATATAATGGTTTAGAACACTGCAGCAAATAATCTTCCTTCCTCTGCCATTCCCAGTTGCCAGTTGCCTCCCAGTTTTTTTGAAGGCGGACCAGAGGTCTTCTGGCCTTCATGTATTCATATCTATCTTTTCCTTCCTTTGTTCCAGTCCACCCAGCAGTGGAAGAACCTTTCCTTGCCCTTCTTTTTCTTTCTACCTCTTCCATCTCTTGAAACCAGATCCAAGATCGTTGCACCATAGAGTTTCTAAACTCTTCCATTCCTTCCAACAGAAATATCCGAGCCCTCTACCGTTCCTCCTCTCACCTCCCCTCTTTTCTCCCTCCTCTCAGCAACACCTATTTTATTTCCCCCATGAAACGCTATGTTGTTTCTCCACAGAAGGTGCCAACATCCTATCCTGCCTGTAAGCTTGGCTTTCATCTACCAACGCATAGCCACTAAAATAGTTGCAGTCAATAATGATGTAGGCAGGGCAGAATTTGCAACATTTTAACTTGGCTCTATGTTTTGCCTCCAGAAATGGTTGAATCTTTGTTCAACACCTCTAAAAAAGATCCTCAACATCAATAATTGCCACCACTATCTAATACAGCGGTGTCCAAACTAAATGCAGGCCGTTTTGAATCGGTCCTCAGCAAATTCAAAAAGTATAATGGAATGCGGCCCACAATTGAAACTTGAGCTTGTCTTTTATTGTATTGTACTTCTTAAATAAATCTGTAAACATATATTACACAGTAGTTTTCATGTGTTAACAAGCCAATTTTCAGTCAATTAAAGTTGAAAATATGTTCTCACAAATCTAAGTTGATAAGAAAAAAGCCCAATAAGTTACTTACATAACAACCTTGAATTATACCCTTCCTATTTCCTCTCAAGAAAATTAATCTAATGCTTCTGTTTAAGGAATGAGCTGCTAACAAAACAAATGAAACCCTATGGAAAGCTGTCATGTAGGCTTTTGAATCAAGCATCATTGACTTACATTTGATTGATTTTGTTAACTTATAACTTCACTTATGAGGCAATAAACCTGAGTGGCCCAGCCCTTCAAATATCTTTCTGTATGTGGCCCTCGGTGAAAAAAGTTTGGATACCCCTGGTCTAATACGACCCATAATAACATCAAGTTGACACATTTCTCACCTCCTGGGAGCCCGTCCCACACTTCCAGCCAGTCGTACTTGCACTCTCCCTCTCCACCTGGCAGGGGGTCGTTCTCCAGGTCAAAAGTGAGGAAGATGAGGGTCACATCCATGCTGGGAGGGACAATGATGATGAAGGAGCACTCAAGGTTGTGGGGGTATTTGTCAGGGAAGCCTGGGGACTCAATGAGACCCGTGGGACTGGTGAAGTTACGGGAACAGTCTGAGCCTGGGAAGAACACACAGACATAAAATATATTTAGAGACATATTGAGCAAAAAATAAAAAATAACCGTAGTTTGAGATTTAACAAATGAACGTTCAAGGGATGATACCTCAAACTAATGAAATCATTGTGAGAAGATGCTCAGAGGTGCTGTTTTGTTTTCAAACTGCCTCACAATGTTATGACTCCCAGTATAGCTATCCCGCTTTATTGACCAAAAATAAGTCTGGCTTTACTCTGAATCCACATCATTTACATTAAACAAAGAACAGGATGTATTTAGAGCCCAGTTGGGTTTTGCTGGACTTGAAACGGTAGTTTTAATGTAGACGTGAATCTTGCTGATAGAAATCTCACTCAAGGACTTCACAATGGTCAACTAGGAGGAACGATTAATGGAAAACGAATTGATTCAGGTTTACCAGCTCATAAAAAACGCACATACATTTTAAGAAGAAGTTAACCCCGTTGACAGGGGTCGCCAGTCTCTGGCACTGTTATGTTGGGGGTCGTGGGCTGGAAAGTTTGGGAACCCCTGCTATAGAGGACTAAGTGGTTGAAAGACCAATTGTGGGTGTCGGTAACAACAATGTGCATCTACTTGTGTGTCTTAAGTGTACATCAGCAAAATGCTAACCCTAGCCCTAACTCGACAGGTTCCCGGGGGATATGCAGGGGCAACATTAACTCCAAAGAAACATTGATATTAATTTGCCTATTAATAAATAGTTACGGAATTAATTTAAAACAGCAGGACATACTAATAATGTAATGTTTGTTTATTTCCTGAAAATGTATGGTTTAATTATGTTGTTTTTGTTCATTTCTTGATCAACAAAAGGCACATGCATCAATGTTGAGAGATCAGATTGATAGGTCACTGCAACATATGACTGAACCGTTACAGGTTTGGTGCCTTGCTCAAGGGCACCTTTGTAGTGCCCAAGAGGTAAACAACTCTCTAGCCACCAGTCTACACTCTTTACTTGGTCAGAGATTGAGCTTTAGCTGTCCTGAATAAAGAGAAGAAGAACACTAGAGAAGAAGAAAACTGGAGCTTAGGGAGACAGAGCAACAAAGAAATAAAGATATGATAAAGATGTAAACAGAAGAGACAGATAGATGTAATCTGTTGATAGTATCATGGTTGGGTGGTCCAGTAGTTATGAGAAACAAACAAACAAACACACACACACACACACACACACACACACACACACACACACACACACACACACACACACACACACACACACACACACACACACACACACACACACACACACACACACAGATCTGGGGGTAATCTGGAGCTCTTCCTTTCTGAATAACTGTAATACCCTCTCTATTAATACTCACACACACATGATATGGAGTGGATGTGGTCACAGCAACTGGACCATTATTCCAATCTACCCAGCCATATGGTAACCCATTTCTCTCCAGTCTGTTCGACTGTCAGCTATTGTGCTGGCGTGCTTGCATGAGTTTGTGAAGAAAAAGTGTCTAAGAGCACATTAAGAGAGTGTGTGTGTACTCTGGCATGCAAAGTGCATTTAAACATGTATGTGCGTGTCTATGTACAGTTAGGTGTAACAATAAGTCTGCATCAGACATGTTTTAGCCCCATTTTGTGTCTGTCTCGAGGGTCTATGACGATTGTACCCCCATTTTGTGTTCATAACTGGAACAAAAAGTGTCTTCTTCTCACTTGTGTGTGTTGGGCTTTGAGTGCTGTCAATATTGAAATTGGTCTAGAGCTAAAAACGGCTAGTTTTGCGGGAAATCTCCATGGAAACTAGATTGCTAAACCGGACGAAAACACGAGCAGAATGTGTGCGTTAGGCCCTGCACTTTCATGATGAAAACAAACTTTTCTAGGTGTAGCCAGGAATATTGACGTTGTTATTTTCCTGTCTCCACCCTTCCTCTTCTACTTTAATTTTTAATCAGTTTACGTTTGTTCAGGAATTTCACTGACCCTCCACCGCAGCATCCCTAGGGTAAAATATTCCAAAATCTGTAATATGGCCAATATAATGTGGTGTTACATTTTACAGAAGTTGAAATACATTTTTAAAAAACCTGCCCATGTTGGTTTGCTTGCTAATCTATATGAATGCCTACCAAACATGTATGTGATTGTCCATTTTCCACAGCAACCAATCTATTTATAGTGCATTAGGGACTGTCTGTTTGTCTTGATCCATCCCCGTTTGTCTGTTTTTCTGTCCCACTTCCTCGCCTCATTTGCGTGTTATTGTGACCCCTCGTGCAATGATCTTATATACAAGCAAACACACACTTGCACACGGACACACACTGTCTCTCACTGGGATCCCCTTGCGTCTGGCCCCCCTGCAGAGTCAGTTGCTGGATAGCGCCGGTCTCCGTGAGTAAGAGCATGTGTGTGTGTGAGTGTGTAGTGAACGCATGACCAGTTCCGTGGCCGGCAGCAATTTTATTCCCTTCTCATTACTTCATGTTCATGAACATCACCAAAACACTTGTGCCCTCCTTTCTTTCTCAGTCTGTACCCTTTTCCAGATTCTCTCACACGTCTGTCTCCACCTTGTCCCTCCTTGTTTCTATTTTTAAAGTAAACTGAAACGCAAAAAAGGAATGTATTTGAAATGTGTTTAAAGTTTAAACTATTCGAACCAGCATGTTGTCTCCCCTGTACATATTTCTGATTTCTAGGACTTTTGTCCTGTTCAACTTCTCTCCTAATTCATTTCTCCTTTCCTTAGAAAATGGTTTATCGCACTTCTCTTCTTTTTGCTGATCTTTCCAACTGTCTTCTCTCCTGCTGTTCTTTTTTTTTTACCATAGTCCCATGTACCTTTTCATCTTCCACAGCTCCATCACTCCCTTCCCTCCCACCGTCTTATTTCCTATTCTTTTCTCCTCACTTCCCATCTGTTTGACTTGGAAGATTGTGAAAGAAACACGTGTTTCACTATGGGGTAAGGTTAGAGGAAGTGTGTGTGTGTGTGTGTGTGTGTGTGTGTGTGTGTGTGTGTGTGTGTGTGTGTGTGTGTGTGTGTGTGCGTGCGTGCGTGCGTGCGTGCGTGCGTGCGTGCGTGCGTGCGTGCGGGCGGGCGGGTGTGTGTGTGTGTGTGTGTGTGTGTGTGTGTGTGTGTGTGTGTGTGTGTGTGTGTGTGTGTGTGTGTGTGTGTGTGTGTGTGTGTGTGTGTGTGTGTGTGTGTGAGTGTGTGTGGTAAGCTGGCATGCAGACATATACTTTCGTTTAAACTGTTGTTCATGCCAATGGGCTATTAGTTGGATCAAACCCATAATTATGCCCTCCTTCTCTCTAATGCAAACACACAGACAGACACACACACCGCAGGCCCACACACAGTTCCAAACCACAGCTTGGGTTTTCCATACATATGGTTAGATTCCACCTCAGTTTCATTTAAGTTGCAGGTTTGTGGTGCTGAAACTGCCCTGACATTATATTTCAGCCTCTGTCACTGAATCACAGCAGGGATTTCCCCCACAATAAACTCCCTTTTCAACCAAATTAACGCTGATATATGAAATCCAACTCTCACAAGAAAACCACCCCTTTAGCTATTCCAATGCAATTTGCTAAAAGCTCCTACAACCCAGCATTACTTTACTACAAGTAAATCAGGGACATATTTATTCTTGATTTTGTCGTGCTGGAGAGCCTGCCATAACTCTAAAGACTGCCTGTTTTATTCTAATCACCTAAAACACCAACCCACATCAACAAATATTTTTCAACAGAAATGAACACATGAAGTTTGTCAGTTTCCTGTTTGTGCCGTTGGCATTTCATTTTGTTTCTGCTGTCACTAAAACACAGAAGTGCTTCTCTTTCATTTATGGCTCTGCATTATTTGTCTGATGTTGATAATATGAAATAAATTACTTTTTGAGTAACTATCTTTTTCAGAGACAAGCAGCACTAAGCACTAAGCTTACGCGCTGAGCTAACGCACGTTAGGAGCTAACACGCTGAGCTAACGCGCTAAGCATGCTATATATCAAAATATATTTCAATGCATTTGTTTCCTCTGCACCATTTATTAATGCTCTTAATGTTGTTCATCTTTGTAAAGCACTTTGAAAAGCCTTGCGTTGAAAAGTGCTAAACAAATACACTTGCCTTACCTTGCCTTGCATAATTTGCTTCACTTCAGACCAAGGAAATGAACATAGGTGTACCTCAGGTTTAAATCTGTGGAGCATTTTGAGGGAAATTACACCTCTGCTGTTTGTTTAATTAGCCCTACCACAGAGCTCCTTTTCTCTCCACACTGGGTCAGATCTGGATCCACTTTCCACAATGAAAACCAGAAGAAGAATGAGGGAGCAATCTGATTGGTTGGACGGTGTAATAAACTGGCTAGATGGGTAGTCGGACAGAGGCAGAGAGGAAGTGCCTAAAGGTATTTGGTAGAAAGTAAACAACAGCAGTTATTGGAAGGACTGTCACAATAGCTTCCACATTATACCCCCTGAGGAGTGTGTGTGTGTGTCTGATTCACAGAAATCTGTTCACACAGTTGAACTAAGCGGTTTTGCTTCTAATTAGGGTCAAAAGCTAGTCTCCATAAGGTAAAAGTGTTACAAAATAAGGTTATGATTAGTTTTTTTAGTAGAGGTTTGGACAAATCATAACCTTATTTCTTAACGCGTTTGGTAGAGGTTAGGGGTTAACATTAAGGCTAAGGTAAGTGACCAGAAAATTGATGTAAGCCAATGAAATGTCCAACTAATTGATACAAATAGTGTGTATGTGGGTGAGTGAGTCAAAATGTGCGTGCAGACATGCAAGCTGCCCTGCATTTGTGAGTAACTGTCCAGCCAGCATTAGTGCATTCATGTGTGTGTGTGTGTGTGTGTGTGTGTGTGTGTGTGTGTGTGTGCCCACGCGCGTGTGTGTGTGTGTGTGTGTGTGTGTGTGTGTGTGTGCGTGTGTGTGCGTGTGTGTGTGTGTGTGTGTGTGTGTGTGTGTGTGTGTGTGTGTGTGTGTGTGGGTGTGTGTGTGTGTGTGTGTGTGTGTGTGTGTGTGTGTGTGTGTGTGTGTGTGTGTGTGTGTGTGTGTGTGTGTGTGTGTGTGTGTGTGTGTCTGGAGAGTTCTGGGTCACAATAACAGCTGGGGGCACACTGCCTAGACAGTGAATGGTGATTGGTCGCCGCATTCCGGGTTGCTGTGTTCCTATTGGCTTTCATTTTACTAAAGTATCCATAGCGTTAGAGCTGTAAACAAAAACAAGTGTGGCATGTGTATTTGTGTTTTCGTGTTCAAGTAGTCTTCGTGTTTGTTAAAGCACTTAATTTTGGCATTTGTTACAGTGTTTGCGCACGTCTTTGTTCAAGTGTATGTTGGCATACTAGGGTTAGGGTTTCTCAGTGCAATATGTAATAGGTCCATATTTATAATCTTTCTACTGTATGTGAACTTCTGTATATGTTGTGTAAATGTAACTGTAGAATGGAAAGGGTCAGAGTTAGCCCTAACACATGCTTGCTTTTGTTGTTTGTTTACATGTTTTCTAGATTAGATATGCGTTTATGTTCATGTATGTCTGCCCGTTTTCAAACTCATTACACTGTTAATCTTTGAAGGGTCCAGTAATTAGGACACCCGGAGAGTGGGGGACAATCCCCCCAACATACACGCACACACATTCTCATTACTCTAAAACACAGACCCCAGCTACAGTAAGGGATTGTGGGATTGTAGCAGTGACAAAGGGATGATGGATTAGAAAGGAAAAATGCAAAACCATTATCAACACTAGAAAATGGTTACTAGAATATATACCAACTATACTGAAATATATACTATACTTTTTATTTTTTAAAGCAGCTTGGTTTAATAATTATAACACCAATTTAAACAAGTCATGACCCGAGGAAAATGCTGTCACTTAGCTGTCGCTAAAAAGGTAATCTTACTAAATAATAGAAAATGCTTCAAGTAACAGAGATTATTAAGTAAAATGGCGAGTGAGTCCCAAAAAATTGATTCAAGTAATGAATACATGATTAAACTCACATGTGTTTAAACTCCAAAGTGTATTTTCTAGACTTAATTTAATATGCAAAAAGAAAAAACTGATAATATTAAATTTTCTTAAAGACAAAAATAAAAACCAAAGACCAGCGATGATCTAATAAAGACAAAAAAATACATTTAATTAAACAGTGCCTCTATCCTTATTTCCCCCCATTTTCTGCTTCGAGTAGTGACAGTATATATGCTATCAAGTGAATGCCTTGGAAATACAAAAGAGAGACTTTTAAAAATAAAAAAATTCGGAACAGAATGTGCAAGGGTAGCACAGACAGAAACATATTTGACGGTTCACAATGAGGCTATACAGTCAGTATAACAGACACACAAAATAAATCTAGTCACCCACGTAACCAGACGTTCTGCTGCACCTTCCAGGATAACAAGATCGTGCTAGCAGTATGGCAACAGCTTGAATGTTCCAAATGGCTTCATTATTACTGCCAGAGAAAGCTAGACACATAAATACACACACTCACGCAAAGTTACACAAACAGAGACTAAAGAAGAAGTCCAGTATATGCTAATGCATATTTATCAATCAAAGCAGACGTCTTTCCAAACAGAAAGGTTTTTTGCATGTGGTTTATCCCTCTAAACGAAGTCCGTCCAAACCAAAAATCAGAATAGGTTGTTTCTGCAAATGCCCCTCAACAACAATGTGTTTACACTCAAGTGGCATAGCCTAAACATATTGTCCAGCTGCTGATGTGGCTTTCTTTCAACAATAACCACTCTTGTTCCATGACCATAGCCAAGTACTTATTTGAACCCAATGATCGTTATTTAAACCTACCCAAACCTTGACTTCGAAATTGTCACATTTCATAAAACAGATATCATTTTTAACAAAGATTTGTAACAATTACAGTATGAAAGGCAAAGTAAATCCTATCACCCTAACCCTAACCCCTAACCTTGATTTATCAAACCTTTACAAATCAAATCAGTTACAAACCCTACTCCCAACCCTTTTAACATGGTTCCCTTAAATAACGGTCATACCTGTTTGTTTTTTGTTTTTTATTGTACTGAAATTGTGAGCCGATGTTTACGATGAATAACTAACTTATGTTCGTATTAAAGCAACTCTCAATTTCTAAATGTTTCCCATGAAACTATGCGTAGCCTAATAGTGTTTGATGTTTACAATGTAATTCGTACAAAATCAATGTAATGGTTCACAAATCTCTCTCTGTTTGAATCTCTCTTTATCTCCCAAGGGTGCTAGGGTGTGAACACTGACACCCTTGTTGTTTTTAAGTCTATCTGGTGGACTCTGTCTGGCAAAAAACACACACACAAGAACTCCCAAAAGGCTGGTGCCAGCGAGTGAGAAACACCGGCAAGCGCACGTGTTGTGTTAGTAACCTCAGCCCTCTGTGCATATATGTGTGTATGTGTGTGTGTGGGGGGGTGTCTCTGGGGAACATGGCTCAGGACTCAATTAAGCGGGCATGTGTGGAATGCTTTCAGGGGGAACGGGACAAGATGGCTGTGGGGCCGACACTATGCGCCCCTCTGTCTCACTCGCCCTTGATCTCAATTGGTCTCGCTTTGGCTGACCCATGGCAGCGTGAAGGGGAGCCATGTCAGGCACACACACATGTACACACACACACAAAGTGCCATGAAGGGGAAGGATGTCTTGCCTGGACAGTCTAAAGGGCTCTCAAGGGTCCTCTGCCGTGTCTCTCGTCTCTGTGTCCCATGACACCGGGGAGATAAACGAGACTTGGTCACCTAATGAAGCATGTTGAGTCCTCTATGAGTAGCTTGTAATACAGTTGCTAATAGCCTATTTGCAAAGGTGAAATCCTACCAAAATCCTGTTAACTTTTGTGAAGTCTGTTCATGTGTGAGGGTCGTTTACATGGATAATGTGCCTCTTGAGGGTCTTGGATTCTCAAAATATAGGCTTTAGGTAGAGAATCGCTTTATCAGGAAAAAGTATGTCACATCCAGGGGCCCCCTGGAGTCCTAGGGTTTAATCACAACGCTCACGGTTTGAATCTGGCCATTATCCCCAGTTTCTTTCTCCATATTTTCTGTGAACTACTGTCTGTTTGGGAAATGAATGTCAATTTTCTGCAGAAGAACTGCTAATCTGTTTGCGCCTTATTCAATGGCTCATATATAGTGAATTATCAAGGTCCAAAACTTTCACATGAACTCGTGATTCGACATTCATTTCTGAGGATAAATAGTACAGTATTTATCTTCTCAGTTAATTTTGGGATTTTTCATTTGCATTCTATGCAACCCTGCTTCTGCCAGACAAAATACTGTCTGTAAAAAGTAATGTTATTTGAAAAAAAAGAAAGAAGGGCACTCGGGTTGTGAAGATCTGCCTGCCAAGGCTAAATGTCCTCTCTAGCAGTCTTAATAAAAGTGAAAAATAATTTGTATTTTAGGCCTGTGATCCAGATCTTCTTCACATTTTAAAAGAATTGTCCATGGCCTTCCTCCTTTTTTATAAACATAAAGATAGCTAAAAAGCCAAATGGCAGAAGTACATAGCAGAAGCAATCACTTACCGGTTTTGAATATTTCGTAGCGCAGCGAGAAGCCCGCCCCTTGGTGGGCGTAGTCGGATACGAACTTGATGTGGAGTGAGGCACCAGACGATATGATTGGTGCAGGAGCGATGTTGCTGCAGTGCTTCCCCAGAAGGTCAGCGGTCTCTGAGTTCCCATCGTGGATCTCTACATAGTCATACCTGCAGAGGGCCAACAAATATCATTAGATTAGATTACATTTAGCAGATGCTTTTATCTAAAGCGGATGACAATAAGTGCAATAAACCGTAAAGATAAACAAAAACAAGAAACATTCAGGTATATTCACATCAAATTATTTTTGGGGGGGATTTAATACATCAACCTCCTCCAAGATGAAATGCACTACCACAGGGGTATTAATAACCTATGCTTGATATCTACTGTACGTTCTTGATGTACAGACATTTAATACATGTCCTAATTAGGTGTTCTGTGGGGGAGGAGCAAACATACTTTGATTTAAGGAACAGGAAATGGTTGAATCCTTTCAAACTGCTTTGTCTCTGATATTATTAGATTTTCTTTTTTTCTTCATTCGTTTTTTCTTCACATGGGATTCGGCTGCGTAACGGAAGCTACGAGCAAATTGTTTGCATCTATCAGTGGTTAGAGGGTCTTCTGAAAGCACCGTTACCATCAACCGAGGCGTCATTACAATTCCTATGAATGCAGCAAAAGACATTTACAGTTCACAGATGGTGGAGGAGGAAAAGCACCACCTGCATGAAGAAAAATAGAACAAATAACTGTGCGGTAATAGAGTGATTATATACTCCAACTGATACCGGATTCATCCCCATTTTATAGATTTTATTACAAACAAAAGGAGAGCGCACATTTAGAATGACGTACTCCCTTTCATCTGGCATAGATTCACATGTGTGACGCACTTTAGAAATACTATTAAAAAATGAATCCTATGTCACACATTTAACTCATTCTGAGTTACTTGTTATTCTGTGAATTACAAGATTCATGCTATTCTGAATAAAAGCAATGATATGCCTTCAAAAGAAATGATAGCATTTTGTAAAATGAAATTGATATGAAGACAGAAAATGTGTCTATTGCTTTTTGTTACACTATGGGGTCAAAGTGAGAGTGTGAGAGCTTTTTGAACTGCAGATGCACCCTGCAGCCTTTGATGCTAGAAATGGATTAATCTGGAACAAATTACTCTAGTTTACATATTTTCCCAAGTCTAATTCAATAATGTTTGTAGCTCAGCCGGGGGGCTTCAGTTCTCGGAGAAATTCACATTTTCCACCTTTTCCAGTGGATTTAGGTCACTTTCCTGGTTCTTCTTTCTTTAGTAATATCTCACCATTTTTTTTATAGGGGAACTCAGCAGACACATAACTTAATAGGATTCCTCAGTGTCTGGAGACCAAGGACACACCTGCCTGACTCTAAAATTGATTCCTGGATAGAAATTCCTTGAGCAACTTGACTTGGAAGGAGACTTGAAGTTTGACTTCCATCTCAATCGTGTTGTTTTCTTTATATCAAAGATACATTGATATAAAAGGCTTGATAAGCTTTTCACAATTTTTTACAATCCATGTCGAACCCTTAACTAGAACTAAAAACCAAGTCAGTTGTTGAATTTTTGGGCAATCAGATTGTGAGCAATCATCCAAAAGGCAGCTTTCACCCCTGGTGAGAAACGTAACCATCATAAAACCAGAGGGGAGGGACTATCTGTGAAGCCGGGTTTACAGATCGCAACCGTCAAATCCTACCAATTGTACCTTTAATGTGGCTGTTTGAATAGCGATTAGAGTAATACTTGTACACACACAAAGACACTGAAATAGACACAAAATGTACACATGCTCTAGCTAACAGAGTGACATATCAATCGTGTGTGTGTTGTGTGTGTGTGTACGCTTTTGTCTTATTGCCTCTTGTCTTGTAACACAAAGACACAAACAGACCAGACAATTGGAGCAGATTGAACTCACAAAAGAGTGTGTATGTGCATGCAGTTTTTGTGTGTTTTTTGTCAGGTGGATAAGCTCCTGACATAATGATGGTCCTACACCTCCCACACTCCCATCATGCTTTGTGTCTGTGTTGCGTGGAACTAACACTACAGTTATGACGCAAGCTGTCGCAGCACAGCGAGCATGTGTGTGCATCTGTGTGCGCGATGCTACAAGCGTGTGTACGTGTCACAGTTCCTGTCATATTTTCCCAAGAGAACGCCTCGTCCCTGCGACAGTTTCTTCCTCCTCTTTTGTGAAACGACAACTTTGTTTAATGGTTACTCCCTCCCTGACAAGATCTCTTTTTCTACTTCTTCCTGCCTTGCTCTTTCTCTATTGTTTTAATATTTGTCTTTTTTCCATCATTCCTTGAATTGTTCCTTTTTTCTCTCTGTCTCCTTTTCCTCTAAAGCCTTTCTGTCTGCTGTCAGGCAGTGGCCAAACGCCAATGTGTGGGCGAGACAGAGGATGCAGAGAGGATATTAGAATTTCTGAATATTTGAATTTGAAACGATCCTTTATTATCAACGCTGAGAGGGAGGATGGAGATGAAATAGATCCATAGATAGACTAACATTTTCTGGTTGATCTCTCAAAGCGGCCCTTATGCTTTATTGGGTTTTTCCCTTTCCTGTAGTTTTTATCATATAGGTTTATGTGGATGTAAATGGTCTGCAAAGTCTAAAATCCCATAGTTCCCTCCAGAGGGAGTTTCTCTCCCACACACCCGTGTGGTGCCTGAAACGCCTCCATAGGAATCCTTTGTTTACTTCTGCAACATAGTGACATCACAATGTAACACTTGTGCTTGTATTGGCTAGCGCTCCAACACATTTTCTATGTTAGGCTAAGGGGCGGGACATCTCTAAACGGTTGACCAATCACAACAGAGGGTGAAAAGAGGTGCTGCAGCACAAATATTAACATTAAAGCATGTAAACATGTCTCAGTAGGGGCACAAAGTACAATTATGAAACCTGAAATTAGCATATTAAAGCCCCTTTAAAGACGGAAAAATGGCCACTTCTTTGTACCATTTCTTTCCTTTTCTGTGTTGTATAAAAGCCAAAATCTAGTGGAACTGGGACAAAAAGCCAAGGGTTTTCCTCAACCACACAAAACTAAATAAACAATCAAGGTTTTTTTCAGATCTATCCACTCCAGGCTGATTACAAAATCTCTCTTTTAGGGTGTGGGAAATTTGAAAAGAAAAATATTTCTCATTCAGCTGGGACAGTGTGGACGTAGACGGAGAGAACATGACACTGCATCCACCCTGCCAGCTCCTCCCCTCAGACGGACAGAGACAGGTGTGCCTCCTGCCTGACAGACATACTTCTAAGTCAGCATACAAACACACATATGCGGGAGGCCTGCACAAACACACACACTCTCTGCCTCACAAATAAATACACTGGTGCATTCACACACCGAGAGCCTGTGGCCATGCACCCAGCAGGATCTATAGAAGGGTTTGAGGTTTCCTCCAATGTGTCTCTGTGTAGGAGGAACACGACTTCTAACAAACTGTTAAATCCCATCATCCTCCTCTCTCACTCTTTTGGAGACTTGCCGTAGGGAAAGACAAGAATTGGTTTCTCCCACCCTTTTCCTGAAATTCCCTTGAAGACAAGCAATGTATGAGTTGTTTTTCCTTGCGAACATGAAAGACATGGTTGGAGAACAAATGTTGCTTCCAAAATGAAGCACAGATCATGATGGATTGTTAAACAGATTGTGGAAGTTGAAATAAAGGACTACTTCAGCCCCCAACATTATCTTTGGTGTATCAACTACTCATCCTTTTTTACCTTGAATGTGTTAAGAAATCTTAGTTTTTCCTGCATGCCTTCATGTGGAATCCAAAACCGGAGGAAAAGTCTTAATTAATTGAAGGTAATGGGGCTAAAATGCATCAGATTGGGAAGTAGCGAGCATGAAAACAGACCAATGTGACTTGGATTATAAGGCACATCTAGTGTGAGAGTTTCTAACAGTTTTTTGATATGTTTTTGTGGTCCTCCTTGTGGGAGGAATGTGGGAAAGTTTCCCTCACTACATTTAAGGTAACACAGGGTGAGTAACTGGTACACAAAATGCTAATTATTTGGCTGAAATATTCCTTTGAAACTAATTAAAACAATTGTTGTGTGTGTGTGTGTGTGTGTGTGTGTGTGTGTGTGTGTGTGTGTGTGTGTGTGTGTGTGTGTGTGTGTGTGTGTGTGTGTGTGTGTGTGTGTGTGTGTGTGTGTGTGTGTGTGTGTGTGTGTTTTGGGGTAGTTGGTGTTGAACGGGAAAGCTCTCCACAGCTTGTCTGACGTGAACCAAGAACAAGGTTTGGACACAGATGCTCCCCCCCTCCCCTCTGCCTGGGTCTTAATTGGCTTTCACACGTTCCCCCTCTCTCTTTAGGTCGGGAGTTCTTACACCTGCACATGTTCTTCAAACATCAGGGGTGCCTTTAGCTGTAGACAGAGCGTCTGCAGACACACAAAGACACAAAGACACACACACACACACACACACACACACACACACACACACACACACACACACACACACACACACACACACACACACACACACACACACACACACACACACACACACACACACACACACACACACACACACACACACACACACACACACACACACACACACACAGGAGCTGAAAGCAGGCCAGACTTGTAGTAGTACTGTATGTGTCAATGTCTTCACAATACAGTATAACCAAGGGAATAAACCTTGTTTAAACATAACTGTCATAAATTGTATTATTTGGCCAACGTTTCCAAATGTTTTCTTATGTTTTGTTGTCCTCATCATGTTTGAAAAAAAAGAAAAAGTCTAAACTAAATTTGAAACTAAATTAACTCTATTTGAACATTAGATGAATTATGAAATTGAAAGGCCAACTTTAATTTCAAATTAATCTTCAAACAGACAATTACTGGGTATCATATTTAATTACAAAAAGCAATGACATTTCCAATATCACCTTATTATTCTGGATTTGTTACGACTATTTTTTCATTTGCCTATGCACATTTAGCTGAGAAGTGCATGTCACAAATCCAGTATTGGGGGGTCTATAATAAACATTTGGAAAATAACTGAAACAGTTTATTAGATATAAAAACGCATACACACAATTTTCCTCCTGAACTCATGTGAATGACATAATCCAATTCTAGCTTAGCCCTACCATTTATTTTAAGGTTGGTTTATAGGGAAGTGAAAATTGTATTTTTAAGGCTCTGGCTCAATTACAAACCTACCCCCAAGAAAGCAGAAGACCAACTGTAGCAAAAATCAAGCAAACCATAAACATCCGATATGAAACCGAACAAGAAACTAAACCAACTGTTTTTGGGGAGTTTTATCATAGATATTATTTATAATTTTTTGTCCGAGATACGTTGATGTGAAAGCGATACTAAGACAATTCCTGTTTCTGCCTGAGAGAGGGGAATTTACACCCTCCACCCGCAAGAAGGGAGCCTCATTCAGCTGTGATTGTGACTCCAGAGTGTGTGGGGGTCGGATTGAAATTCAGCCTCTATGTAAAGTGAAAAACAAATATGGAGATGGTGAATTCAGCCAAGCTCTCTGACTGTCCAAAGAAACTTGCAGCAGCACTGACAATTTCCATAAGCCATGACAGGCTGTAGTTTAGCAGCTGCTACGGATGACTATTACTTCACTCACTTCCTACTACTTATTTTTCTCCAATATACTACAAACATCTCTGGAGACGAAGACTTCAGACCCAACGCAACCATTATACCATATTAAAAAACACAGACGTATCCAAGCTAGGAAAGCCTCTTGCATATTACTCCTGAATTAAGAATTAGGAATCCATACAGCCATACATTTTAGCTATTATCTCAGCTCTCAAATTGGTTTGCACTAATGCACTTATTGTCATTAGTAGTCAATGTGATCCACAGTAAGTGAATTATAGTCATATTTTGTTTTGTTTGTTTTAATGGACCTAGGGATAAGAGAGTGGGTGCCCTGCAATGCTGGTTTTTTAAATTTGGTTTGCAGTGTGTTTTTTGGATATGATACACACACTCACCCTGCGTATGTGTAGTATCAAAGTCAGTCTGTCTCTCAAGCCGTTAATAGAGAGTGAGGAGGATGACTGACTTCACTGTTATCAAGTACTGTAATAGGCCTATCACTGCAGACAGATGGACAGTGTGTGTGTGTGTGTGTGTGTGTGTGTGTGTGTGTGTGTGTGTGTGTGTGTGTGTGTGTGTGTGTGTGTGTGTGTGTGTGCACGTGCGCATGTGCGTGTGTGTGTTTGTGTGTGTGTGTGTGTGTGTGTCTGTGTGTGTGTGTGTGTGTGTGTGTGTGTGTGTGTGTGTGTGTGTGTGTGTGTGTGTGTGTGTGTGTGTGTGTGTGTGTGTGTGTGTGTGTGTGTGTGTGTGTGTGTGTGTGTGTGTGTGTGTGTGTGTGAGTGAGGGCATGTGTGTCCGGCAGGAGCCTTCAGGACAACCAATCGATTCCTCATTATGGCTTTAACACACATTGATCAGGGTCAGTCCTTCAAAGACACATACACACGGGCACACACACGCACACACACACACACACACACACACACACACACACACACACACACACACACACACACACACACACACACACAAGGTCGGATCAGGCAGACCTTCAGGGCCTCAGGGAGTGACTGTAAATCAGACTACTGATATTATCATCATTACCTGAGTGTGTGTGTGTCTGTGTGAGCATTGCCCCACTGCATTTTGTGGCATGAAAATAAAAGATCAAAGCCTTTCCAAACTTGTAGATTGACAGGTCTGTAGGAGGAGACCATACACAAGCAAAATATTGATAATATCAGAAATCTGAATATACTGCAAACTTTTCAAATAAAATATTGAGAGTCTGATATACAGGAAGTTGTGACTGAAGGAGTGATTTAGGATCAATCCCAGGTCTCTTCATACACGAGGTGTTGATTACAGGGGAAAAGCAGCAGAGTATGCCTTTTTCTAACTTCCAATAGTGTGGGAGTCTCTGACGTTCATGCACTCTGAAGGCGATTTTGGAGAGACAAACTGCACCTCAGGTTGATTAAACTTCACATCACTGCTGCTTTATCGCTGCTGTTAAATTAAAAGAATACAAGGAAGTACCTGCCTGACTAAACTATCAACCACATAGTGGAGGAAAGCCAAGCAGTCCTTTGCTTCTGACCAGTCAAAGTCATTCAATCTCAAAGACAGTGAAAGGAACATTCTGAGCATAAGCAAGAAGTGAATATTAACATTTGTAGGTACAAATGGTGTATTAGGTAGGCTACATTTTATTTGTTTGGATGCTTGCCTTTTCAAAAGAAGCTTCATTATGCGTTTTGGGGGTTCCCTTTCCTGTAGTGTGTTATATAGGTTTGTGTGCATGTAAATGGTGTGCAAAGGCCAACATCCCAAAGTTAACATCAGATTTCCCAACAACGCCCCCCCCCCCCCCCCCCCCTGCCTGAAACGCCTCCATTGGACTTATTTTGTTTAAATACTGACACGTCTTAACACTTAACACCAACTTACCACATTGTGTTGACCAATCACAACAGAGCCAGACAGCTAACCAATCAGAGCAGACTGTTCTTTTTGAACATTTGAGCATGCAAACATGTCACAGTAGAGGCACAACATACAATTATTAACCTGAGAATGACCATAATAGGGCCCCTTTAAATGAAATCATCACTGAAAAGTATCACGTGTAGCTGGCAAATAAGTGATTAATCTATGATCGATTACAACTGTAGGATGTTTGCATCCCTATTCAGGTATCAAGCAATCTGCCTTTAACATTTTCGCACTGAGGATTTTTGATTTATCATCAACCTAAACTGTGTTGTAATGCACTTCAGCCCCCCAAGGTGTTCTCTCCCCTGCTCTCTCTGTGGCTTTCTAATAACATTGTCTTGCAGCTTTGTGTCAGGATGCTTGTCTGGACACATGGCCCTCCTGCTGGTAGTTGCAGTGATGCTAATTCAAACATGCAGGCAGCTGCTAAATGCCCACAGCTGGTAACCGTACATCCACTGTAACACCAAATGTTGCTCTGCTGTCTTCCTCTCTCTGTCATATGGTCTCTTCATCTCTCCTCCACAACTCTCTTTTTCCCCCTTCTGCCCTAGGCTAGTGTCACATCACATCACTTTACCTCTTGGTCTACTTTCGATCCCCAGGACCTCCGCATCGCAGCAAGGTGTGTCTACATGTGTGCAAATAATACTAGATTTTTATACCAATGCAGAATGTAGAGTCTGTTTTACAAGGTTCATTTTCAAAGAGTTGGTTAAAGGGGGGATGTTTTCCAGTTGATTACTTACACTGAGAACATTATTTCATGGTTTTCTGAAAATGTTTAAATACGCACATTAGTATTTATCTTACTAGACATAATTAGCATACATTTCCAGAACATAAATCTGAACATTTGATATAAAACAAGCTTTGAAGATATATTTAGTACACTTCTATACCTTTCGTAGGAAAATACAATTAAAATGGGTAAAAAAAAGTAGAAAATGTCAATTCTCTAAATAATGAGGCAATGATTACTTTATTACAAGTTTTTTGTGGAAATTGTATGTTTAAATATGCAGATGATGAATTATTTGATGCTAACTTGTAGCATCAAGAGAAGATAAGTGAAGAGAATAAATGAGTTGAGGACACAAAAAAAACCTTGCATGAAGTTAAATGATTGATCGAGGCAGAGTACAAAGACAAGGTCTAAATCATTAGTAAAACCATTATCGTTGACTGCAGCTTCTCTGTCATATAAATCACTTCTTAACTCACTGCTTTGCTCCACACTTATTGTGGAAGCCACATCTCCGTGAAACTGCCTACGTGCCTGTCTGCTTAATGTGATCTTACTTTGTTCGAGTTTGTTTGAGAGCCCAACAAAGTCTTACACTGTACACGTGTGTTTGCTCTCTTTATATCAATACTACAGACTTATCTGACTTGGGAGTGATGTGAGGTAAAGGAAGACTGGAGAAGGGGGAGAATGAGGAGAAGGGGGAGAATGAGAGACGGACAGATATAAAAGGGATTTAAGTGATGGATAGACAGAGGCAGCAGGATAAAAGAGAATGAAGACAGATATAGGCTGAGCGAAGAAAGGTTTATAAATGATAAAGAGAGGAGAATATACAGTATGCAGTGGGAGGCAGGGGGTGAGCAAATAAAAGAGGAAGAGAGACAGAGAGTGTGGCATTTGGTTCTCCGCCTCTGTTTTCTCATATACGATGTTGAATAATGATCTGGCCTATAAAAGATTGGCACTATGCAGAAGGATGGAGGAGAGGAGGTGCTAAGGAGGGAAGGGAAGGAGGAGAGAGGAGACATTAGAATGCAGGAGAGGAGAGGTGATGAAGAGAAGAGGTGGGACAGAGGAGCAGGAGAAAGATGATAGATGGGCTCCATTGGGTAGTGGTGAGGGGGCGGGGGGGTCGGAGAGGTGAGGAAGGGTGAGATGAATGGATGGAGAAGGAGAGGGAGAGAGAGCCAGGAGGAAAGAGGAGAGTTGGTAGCTGTCAGGATGATTTGAGCCTGCCCTCAGTGGACCCTGACGCTGCACTTTTCCCTAAGCAGCTGTGTGTGTGTGTGTGTGTGTGTGTGTGTGTGTGTGTGTGTGTGTGTGTGTGTGTGTGTGTGTGTGTGTGTGTGTGTGTGTGTGTGTGTGTGTGTGTGTGTGTGTGTGTGTGTGTGTGTGTGGGTGTGTGTGTGTGGGTGTGTGTGTGTGTGTGGGTGTGTGTGTGTGGGGGGGGGGGGGTGTCCTTTTCCAAACACTCCAAATAGAGATCTTGCTTTCTGAGATAGAGTAGGGCAGCGAGCTAAGAGGAAAATGTGAAGCAGACAACCGACTGCAAAAGGCTACATGCTGTACGTTAAAGAGGGAAAGATTTGAAAGCAGTTCTTTGACCTTAGCTTTCTTGGCAGTTGCATCGTGGACAAGATGAATTTGCATCATAAATATTCATAAATAAAGAGAGGTGCTTTCTCTCCTCTACGATTAAAAATAAAAACGATTAAATGATGTGTCTTTTCTCTCAAATACAGTTTTTACAAACTCAAAAGAAGTATAATAAATCTAAGAAATATTGGAGGACTGGGCTTGTTGCTGTGTAAACACCTGGGTTTAAAACGTTGATGTCTAAGAGTCATTTGAAAGGTTAAAGCAATAGTTTGACATGTGTTAATACGCCTTTTTGCCTTCTTGCCAAGAGTTAGAGGAAAAGATTGATTTCATTCTCATGTCTGTACAGTAAATGTGAACCTGGAGCCACTAGCAGTTAGCTTAGCTTAGCACAAAGGCTGGAGGAAATGGCTAGGCTTGCTCTGTCCTGTCCAAAGAAAATACAAGTCGCAATACACCAGCAGCTGTACAGCTAAGTAAAGCTGACAAGTTGTACCTTTAGTGCAAGTTATGTGTCGGACTGTTTCTTGGCCGGGTCACGGTGACTTTCAAGAGACTTGTCATCACGGTGAGGCTGCCAGGCAACCTGTTTCCAGTCTATATGCTAAACTTAGCCAACCAATAGCCTGGCTGTGGCTTCATATTTAATGTACAGATATGAGAGTGGTATCAATCTTCTCACCGTACTCTTGGATAGAAAGCAAATCTCAAAGTATTACTTCAAGCTGCTGCTTGAAGTGCAAGTGATGGGTGGAAATAACTGCAGAAAGGAGTTGTTTAAGACTTTACAATGTGTACACTAATCTCTCTATTTTCAGAACTAACAAAGGTTCTAGGCTAAAGTCCTGTGTCCACATAACATATTTTTCTGAGCGCAGTTCTCTTTTGTCAATGGTTCCCAATGACAAGTAGGCAGTCACCATTGCATTTGGCTTAGCCCAGCCCGCACCTTTTTGCGCGCTCAGCCGATTTTGTGTGGTCACTCTGAGCAATACTATTCCAAACAGTGCTAGTTGAATATATCACAACTTTTCGAATGTGTGGATGGGGATCACTTTTTTGACAGCCTGTCGAAAGATGTCCAGCAACTTTACGTGTTAATTTGAATAGTTTCACAGGGCTTGTGCTGGATCAGACTCGGTTGCAAATTCCAAAAAATACCAGTTAGACTTTATTAAGACGATTTCATATCCAATTTTATAAAGCACATTTGAATCTATAAAAAAAGTCTCAAATCTCTCTGCCAGCATGTTCCCATCATTTCCCATCATGCCTGTGTTTTTCTGATCAGTGCTGTTTTTTTATTTCAAGCTGCAGAACGCTTTGCCTTGCTTTCCGCTCTACCATGCAACCAAAGCCAAACTGCCAAAAACAATGATCGACACCCAATCCTCTGATCTCTGTGTTAATTCTTCCAAAGTGTGAAAATCATGCTGTAACAATCCTGGTGATGTCACTGTAGAAAATTCAGAAGAAGCTTATATTTGGCCTTGTTTGTCTATCCTGAATCTTATATGTCCACGGTAACGTATTTCTGCCAGAAAAATGACACCTACACATGGTAGGTGTTTTAATTAACATAAGTTACACCAAACATAAAGTTCTTCACATTTATGTTGCCTTCTTGGAGCTTTTATCAACTGTAACTGCAACTGTAAGTTTGTACTCGTGAGCTGCATCCCCACACAGTCTCCTCTGTCCTGCCTGTGTATCAGTCCATCATGTGGCCTGGATCTACACGTCTTTAAACGCTTCAGCTGCAGCTGTTGGGTGATAACTGAAACCTGCCACCAGTGACAGACTAATGTGGTACCATGGTGCCTGTCATGTGAAGGGAAATGGGAAGTCATGGTGAGTCATGATTGGCCACGGCTAAACTGATGTTAGCAGGGGGCACAAGTTTTCTTTTCATCCCTCTCACCCCCCTCCGGATGACTCGTGGCACTACAGAATATGAATCTTAATGAAATCATCTCTCTCTGTCCGACCACCTCTGCATCGATCTTTCCTGCACAGACAGCAGAGGGCTCGACATAATGTGATGCATTATG
The DNA here is from genome assembly GCF_949606895.1 of Notothenia rossii. NCBI lineage: Eukaryota > Metazoa > Chordata > Actinopteri > Perciformes > Nototheniidae > Notothenia > Notothenia rossii. Next base: position 71,077,386 of record NC_136904.1, read on the forward strand.
GATTACAGATTACCATTTTAAATTGCAATCAGGACAATAAGAGATTAGATTGCTTCAAGGCACTGACATAATAAAACAACCCTTGTCCGTCCAAAGCATGCAGTGTGTGAGTGTGTGTTGATGGATGTTTTCATGAGGGACAGATGCAACTGTATCATGAGTTTTTTGTATGTGATAAACAAATAGACAGAGGAACCATATTGAATGCTTATAATGTAGCCTTTGTCTAGACACAGACGGCTCCTTTGTCTCAAACATGATGTGTGTGTTTGTGTTTATTCTCCTCTACATGAAGTGAGGATAGATGAAGTTTTCTGTTTATCATATCTAAATGGACATCTTAATCTCATGATTTGAGAATACATGTTAAATATAATACATATAAAAGGGTTGTCCTTGATTAACTAAATACTCATCAGATAATAAACAGGGATAATAGACACAGAAATACAACGAACCACTTCAAATCGTGTGTTTACTAGATGCTCAGAAAACATTTTGGAAATAAGTCAATGAGCATGACCAAGCATAAAGAATTACTAATTTACTAAATAAGTCTTCGTCGACTTAGACCGAAGCTACCAATTGGTTGACTAAACGGCTAAGAGGTAATAATATTTGTGAGATAAAAAGAGAATAAGTGGGCAAATGAGACGCCATTTGACATCCAGACAAGGAGCCGGAGACACTGGTTTGTGTGTGTGTGTGTGTTTGTGTTTGTGTGTGCGTGTGCGTGTGCGTGTGTGTGTCAGGGTTGTTGCTGATAACCACTCGGGGACCACGTACGTCTGCCCCCCGCAGACACACACACGCACCCTTTGCTTCTTCCCCTTGGCCTCTTTGCCCTCTGAACCCAACAGCTCAATTTCAGCCTACCCCTGCACAGTGCACACACACACGCACGCACGCATGCACGCACGCACGCACGCACGCACGCACGCACGCACGCACGCACGCACGCACACACACACACACACACACACACACACACACACACATTCGCCTGCAGACTTAAATAGTACTGTGCTTTAGGACACTTGTAAATAACTAGCCCATTAGGCTTGGGATATTACCTCCAACTCTGTACATATCACACTCTTACTGGCATGGTTTAACAATGAATGTAGATGTCGTTACTGGAAGTAAAACTAGGAATATATTAAGACATGTACCCGAAGTCGTACAATATAGAACATCCACAAATACACACTTTTTGATGTGCATAGGCTAATAAATAAATCAGAGGCTGTTGTTTCTAAACAGACCAGATTCTCTCCTCCAGGGAAAATACTGGACTTTAAATGGATGTAAGGAATTCAAAGAAAAAGAGGAAAGAAGGCCAAGGGGAATAGGGGATGGGGAAGGGGAGAAGGAAATAGAGGGGCAGACAGAAAGAGAGAGAAAGCATCTAATAAAACTGATCCCAGGATTAGAACTGCAGAGTAAAACAGAAAATGACGAGGACAGGGAGACAGAGGAGTGTGCTTTTCATTTCCACAGCACAGCGCGAGAGTAAAGCGAAACAGAGCAGAGCACAGCGGGCCTTTTCAACCTTTCAGCCTTTCAACAAACAGCCAGCCGGTGAAATATTGATGCTTCAATTCCAACAAAGAAATGTCTGAATGATTTCGGTACATCTGAGTGGGGAAATTTGCCAATCTATAATTGATACAGCTGAAATGTTAATAACTGGACAGGAACGCACCGGAACAGAGAAATAACGGGAGATAGGGGAAAAGTGTAAGTGTGTGTGTTTCTGCCCTTTTGCCTGTGTCAGTGGGTTACTGTCTGTGGTCTTTTAGATTCCAGAGAGCCACTCTCTACTATGTGTATGATGAAATTGTACATGCAATGACGGTCCCACAGTGATAAGGGAAGGCTAAAAGTTTAAAGTAAGATAGAAAACTTCAAGTTGTTGAATAAAAAACAATACAATACTTGTGTGTGTGTGTGTGTGTGTGTGTGTGTGTGTGTGTGTGTGTGTGTGTGTGTGTGTGTGTGTGTGTGTGTGTGTGTGTGTGTGTGTGTGTGTGTGTGTGTGTGTGTGTGTTACTCTCAGTTACTAGTTCCCTAGTACTAGCTTCCCTGTCTTTCCAAAACATTTTATCCCTTTAATATTGGACTTCAATCATGTTGTACTATAGGTATAATTTCCATTTTATGAGCTGCAGCTGTTGCCATCTATGGAATGGGGATCACTTTTTTGACAGCCTGTCGAAAAATGTCCAGCAACTTTTATTACGTGTTAATTTGTATAGTTTCACAGGGCTTGTGCTGGATCAGACTTGGTTGCAAATTCTGCCCAAAAAATACCAGTTAGACTTTATTAAGACGATTTCATATTCAATTTTATGAAGCACATTTGAATCTATAAAAAAAGTCTCAAATCTCTCTGCCAGCATGTTCCCATCATGTCCCATCATGCCTGTGTTTTTCTGATCAGTGCTGTTTTTCTTATTTCAAGCTGCGGAACGCTTTGCCTTGCTTTCCGCTCTACCATGCAACCAAAGCCAAACTGCCAAAAACAATGATCGACACCCAATCCTCTGATCTCTGTGTTAATTCTTCCAAAGTGTGAAAATCATGCTGTAACAATCAATGTGTTGTAATCAGACTTTGATAATTAAGAGACAGGGGACCAGAGGGAGGTCCCAAAGTGATTATTATGGGATATTCCAAGCCAGAAAAACAGGAGGAGAGTGGGCTGAAGTTCACCGAAAACACCAAATATGCCAACTCTCACACAGAGACAGGCTGGTGGAGACAAAAACTCTGAAGAGACAGAACGTTTTTTCACAATACTGTAGTCAAAACTCCCCTCACTTCTTATCCTTTATTAGCTGAACTCTAATCAATGAAATGTTTCAGTTCTTATTTTTAAATCTCTAAATTCCTTAGTTCGCAACCCAATCTATGACTTTAAAAGCCAGCCAGCCGTCCAGCCAGCCGTCCAGCCAGCCGTCCAGCCAGCCGTCCAGCCAGCCGTCCAGCCAGCCGTTCAGCCAGCCGTCCAGCCAGCCAGCCGTCCAGCCAGCCGTCCGTCCATCTGTCCATCCGTCCATCCGTCCATCCGTCCATTTATCCAACCATTCATCCATCCATTTATTCAACCATTCATCCATTCATCCATCCATCCATTCATCCATCCATCCACTCTCTTTAGACTTTACCTGCAGTCCAGTTTCTCTATCTCAAAGTGCGGGTTGAAGTTGAGGACGATGCGTTGCGAAGGCTCGGGGGCTGTGATGACCCAGCGGCAGTTCTGGTGAGGGGGGTACTCCAGAGGGTAGCCGGGGGTGGTGATGTAGCCTGCATCGCTGGCATCTAAATAGCCACCGCATGGCTCAGACGCTGGATGGAGAGAGAGATATATAAAGTGTCATTACCAGCATATATAGAAACCACAAAAGTCAAGTTGATGTAGACATTTGTATTTGTTGTGTCTTTAATACTCTATATCCCGTTTTTGTAAGATATGGAAAGTACTCAAAGCTTTAAGTAAATGGTCTTTCCATTGGTTAATGCACATGTTTACACATTGGACAAAGGTCATTGATTAGTTTTTCCAAATTTGATAAAAGAAACTGACAGGACAAAGACAATGAGAATATGTCTTTTAAAGGGAATTATAGTAGGAAAGGTGAAGAACTGTAGACAGAAAGATTATATTTTTTGCAAAGAGAGACAAAGATGGAGCAGATAACCCTCCAATAGCAATACACAACCTAAACACCTTCCCTCACAGCAGCAGATTTAAGTGGCGAGTACCATCGGGATCAACTTTTGTTTACACGTTTGTTTATCAAGTGTGCTTCTTCAATGGGGGAAAGGGTTGGTAAACTGATAAAATGCTGATAGGAGTTTTGTTTGCAGAGACAGGATATGAGAAACAAAGAAGCGTGTGTCAACGTGTCGATGTAGACATGGTGTCAAAGTTCAACTGAGCATCACGACATACAAAGACTCCATTCTGACCCATTCTGACTGACACACTCACACACACAAATGTACACACACAAACGTACACACACACACACACGCACACACACGCACACACACACACGCACGCATGCACGCACGCACACACACACACACACACACACACACACACACACACACACACACACACACACACACACACCCCCACACACACACAAACACACACACACACACACACACACACACACACACACACACACACACACACACACACACACACACACACATCGAAAGCAGCTCTCCAGATGCCACAGTCACTGTCACAGAGCGGATCCACTTGTCAGCAGTCATAAGTCTGTGTTGTGTTGAAAACAATGCCCCTAACTGTTTCCCGCAGATGTACCCTGACATAGATGGGGTAACTCATATGTATCTGTGACACCCGACAGCATAACACACACAACTCCACTGTATTACGACTATGGTATGTATTGTGCGCCATGCTGCCTTCCTTGTTTGATGGACTGTCCAGACTTTCTACACACTGAACATCTTTATTGTTTAACATCTGCACAACTTAAGTTAAACCATCATGGGGGATACACTGAGTACCATCTTTGTTAAGTCCGAGCACTTTCAGCATAAAGGCAGTGTATGAGCCAACATCTGCAAGAAGAAGCTGAACAAGGTTGCCAGTAATTCTCATTTAACAACCGCCAAAAAACAAACAATTTAGGGAGTCTTTAATTTGTTGTTATATGTTACATTCTAATTGCAGAAAATATTGTAGTCTGCAGTAATTAATGGCTAATTAAACGTATTAATAAGTAAAATATGTTGCCTAGTGATTGACAGAAGAAAGTGGCAAAGAGTGGAAATACATAATTACAAGTACCTCAAAATTCAGAATTAAGTACTTAAGTAAATGTTCTTCCACTAGATGTGCTTGGGGGAGGGAACAAAAAAAATCAGTGCTTTATGGCTTAATTTGTTAAGTAGATTTTTATTCTCCAAGGACTACTTTACCCAAGGAGTTATTCTGCACAGAACTGTGATAACCCTGTACATTTGGACCCGGACAGATTGATTTCAACAAATATTTTGGTTAAAAAGATGGCCACCACGGACCAGGTTACGCTAATAAAAACAGCATCTGTGCATGTCGGCTGCTTGCTGGGAAGAAGTTGGCCGGTGAGCAACCCCTTAGATAATTTCCTGTTTGTGAGGGAGAAAAACAAACTCACAATCAAGCTCCTGACTGTCTATATTATTGTTTCAATCAGGTTCTTGAAGGAAACTTCCTAATTGAAAGAAACGGGAAGAAGAAGTTGTGCTATGACATTTTTTTTATTTATTGCCGCTGTGCTGAGTGGGGTGACATAGCCAAGTCAAACTACTCAGCAGAACACAACATATCTCCAGACTATAAATAGACCGGCTTCTGTAAACCTACTCTAATAGGTCACACATGCACACACGCACAGCATAAACACTTTATCAGACACCACCTTCCAAACTAATTCAAGGTGAAACAATCTCAACTTGTATCAATATGCATGCACACAAACTGACGCACATACACTCGAGGGGGATATAAGGGCGAGGTCACATCCCAGCACCCTATGCAAAGTGATTGACACTTTGGCATCTATATCTGGTGTCTACCTCACACTGCCTGCTAGCAATTAATGACCCCTCGTCTGTATCTCTCTCTATCTCCCCGCCTCTGTCTGTCTCTCCCTCCTCCGTCATGCTGTGAGCCAACTAGTCATGTCGATCTCCTCCTATCCGTTTCCAATCTCCCTGGTGACATGCGGTAACACAGGAGCAGAGTTTCAGGGCCTATGTAACCCAGCCAGACGCATTTCATCCCAGCACCACCTGGATTAGTGTTTAACCACTGAGGAATCTCACAGGAGCATCAGCCAAACACCACTTTTAGAACACGGAAGGCGTAGCTAACGGTCTTTAATTAAAAATCTGCTGAGGCGATGCTAGGGGGTAAACATCTAGGGTTGTTAGTACAGTCTAGTTTATTGGCACATAAACACGTGTTTTAAATAAAGAGTCAGTACGATTTTGAGAAAATTATTATATTAGGTTTTAGAACATTGTGCAAGAGAGGTTAAAATCAAAAAATGGCTTACAAAGACACCTTTCCTTTTAAGAATAATTAACCAAAAAGAAAAAGGATAAATAGATAACACACAGGAATTGCTTTTGTGAAGGTTTCAAGACAGAGCAAACCAATACAAAACTGACAAAAAGTGTATGTAAACAAGTAAAAAAGCATTAAAATATCTGCTTATTAAGGCATTTTCAAAAAAGAAATGTTTTGATTAAGGCTAATGTGGACGTTTCTTTTAGTGATGATAGGAGGCTGTTTATATTTATATTTATTTTTTATAAAATATGGGGACACATTCAGTAGCGTGCTCTACTTTGTCTGTTTATAAAAAATGTTGTATTTATTTTGTTTTGTGTTTTATTTGATTTATGCTAATGCAGATGTTATATCAGTGATGAAAGCAGGCTGTTTATATTAATATATTTATTTTCTTATATTTGGCATGTGACTAAAAAATTTTTTTTAATATTTCTACTCAAGACTAACTAACCCCTATTCTCCGCCGCTCTCCTATCTTCACCCTTGGTGTGCAGCCCGATGAAGACTGCACCTCCCAGACTCTGATGAGTAAGACTGGCGTGAGGGAGAGACACACACTGTTTTTGCGTGAAGTGTGTGTCTGCTCTGCTTCAGGCGCATATCAATCTCCAGACACACACAAAGTCATGCGGCCGTTATCAAAAACAGGGCGGGAAGGGATAACAGTAGCGGTGATGAGTGCATGGATGACATCTCATCTTCCAGCATGAGGTGCAACCAAACATATGCTGGACTCATTTGTCATTATAATGTAGAGTTCCCACAGTTTTTTTTACCAAGAAACAGTTAAAATACAGCTTCTAAAAGCAAATCTATAGCCGTGCTAATTTGTATTCCACACTTGGAGCACTCTGACCTGCACGCTGGGAAGAGAGTGTAATGTCTGTGTGTGTATGTGTCAGATCAGAAGAGATGCTGAGTCGGGAAAAAAGCCGGAATTCATGTCAAGCATTATCAAGCAGGTAAAAGTGACACAGAGACTGGAAAGGGGGGAGGGTGATGGAGAGAGTGTCAGCGAGAGAGAGAGAAGGAGCAAAAAGGATGTGCGGAAGAACAGTTATTAGTGTAGGTGTTGAGAGGAAGAGGAGAAAAAAGAAGAGTGTTACGGTTACTTGAATAAGTCTTAATTTGCCCAGTAGGACTCTATTTTAGAGATGTCACTCAGTCCCAGATCTCAGTCATTCTCAATAAAATGTTATCTTAACCTATGAAGAAAGTACCGAAGCCTATTCCATAAGTGAGGGAAAAAAATAAGATTTACTCCCAGTATTCAGATCCACTCCATGTTGGAACCTCTGCCCTTTCAACACCCTCAGACGAAGTTTAAAGAGGACAGTTATGCACATTTTCAGGTTCATTTTTGTATTTTGTGACTCTACCGTGACATGTTTACATGCTCTAATGTTCACAAGATCTTTTCACCCTCTGTCTGAAACCAGAGCCCAGTCTGCTCTGATTGATTAGCTGGCCGGCTCTGCTGTGATTGGTCAACCACTTAGAGATGTTCCGCCCCTTAGCTTATCACGCACAATGTTTTGGAGCACTAGCCAATAGAAGCTTGAGTGTTACATAGTGATGTCACTAGGATACATTAGTAAAACTGGTGTGAACTTTGGGATTTTAGCCTTTACAGATCATTGACATGCAGAAAACTATTTTAAACACTACAGGAACGTAAAAACAGGATGGCAATATGATCATGCTGACCTACAGAAATGTGATCAAATTAGTAATAAACGAAAAAATCCTCCTTTAAAGCAGTAAAATGCTCGACCATACACTTTTGCAGTGAACTGGTATACGGTTAATAAGATAATATAAACGTATAATGAAAGTGAAGAGCCCTATCACCACGTTATCTGTCTGTCCCGTACAGAAGACACATACACTTGCTTCCTCTTGACCCCGGACACCAGACAGCTTTCTCCTAACCACGTCCACATGTGTGATCTTCAAGGAGAGGTTGTATTTTTAAACCGCATATTCACGACAACACGCACAAAGACAAACTGCTGAACATCACTTATCCCCCTCTGGCTTAGACGTCACTGAATTCAGACCACATGCACACACACACACACACACACACACACACACACACACACACACACACACACACACACACACACACACACACACACACACACACACACACACACACACACACACACACACACACACACACACACACACACACACACACACACACACAGACACACACACACACACACACACACACACACACACACACACACACACACACACACAGAATAAGCAGC
>NC_136904.1:71090770-71267011 GCF_949606895.1 Notothenia rossii
CACCAATGGCCCTTTTTCAAATCTTCATATGCAAGTCATTATGTATAGAAGCACACAATTACAAAATAATAAGATCAACAACATTTATATTTAAGTCTATGATATATGTAATATTCCATGCTAATAAATAATCTTTTCCGACACAAAGTCATTATAAAGAACGTCAATTAATTGTGTGGTGAGCCAAAACAGGGTGCAACCCCATCGTGTGAACAAATGACATGGATGGTTTGTTTTATCGATGGCCAAATGAAGCTTACATGGCATTATGTCCTCCATCAATGTGACATTTAATTATTTCAAGCCGGACCCCCACGGGTCGGCACAGCACCAGGTTGTGTTACAATTGGGGCAAAAGTTCAGGGTTAGTAAATAAGTAAAAGCATTCATAACCAAGCATTATATGGGTGTGAAAAGGGAAGCCAATGCGGAAGTGCCTTAAACCTGCATTCCTCCTAATGACCAACAGGGGGGGACTTCACTAGTTTTCAAAATAACTCTAAATCGATAGAAGTCTATGAAAAAATGCAGCCTGTCCTCCTCCAAAAAACGACCAAATAGGTTGATTGTTCAGCAGCTTATTACGACCTATAGTCACGTTTTAAAGTTTAGCACCTCTAGTGGTCGTGTAAGAAACAACAATTTGCGGCATATGCTCCCGTTGATTGCAAACGCTCCGGAGGGTCGTATATTCACAAATAACCCTCTCTGGAAAATCCTAAATTGTAAAATAGTTTGGCCATTAAAATGCTTTTTGATTTGATTCCTAGCGAGAAGTGCATATTGTACTTTTAGAATCCACGTCCAGTGGATGTGTAGGATCTGTAGTTTGACAGATATTACGAAGATGATTTGAGGTCTCGTCGGGAGAACGTTAATATACTACGTCTTTCTCCACAGCGTCCATGTAAAGTTGGCGTCAACCCTCACGGGGTGAAAACCGTATTTCCGGTCTAGAAGTTTTCATAATAAAACCGTAAGTATTCCCCTCACTGTCAAATGATTTCACAGTGATATATCTGCAGTACTCATCAACTAAAAAACATCAGTTTATCCTTGTTAATTACCCAACGCCGAGCGTCAAACAGCTCTTTGAAATAGAATGAAACCACGGCAGACTATACTTTATTGATCCCAATTTGGGAAATGTTTTTAAAACATGCACTTTATTACACTTTGTTCTACTCCACTACAATTCAGAGGTTAACCTGGTATTTTTACTCCACTACCTTTATTTTAGTTACTTTACAGATTCTGATTAATGATGTGAAATATATACAACCCTTAAGTCAGACTTCTAGTTAAACCTGAGTAAAATGCAGGGAAAGGTGATTGTCAAGTGCCAAAATAAACTGTTCAATATACTAGACGTTAAGTACTTTGTCAGAATTAATATTTATCTGTAGATACCCCCAAAGCGTTTTTCTTATTCAAAAGAAGACCTTAACTTAAAGTATTCTTTAATGTTTGAATATAGCCTTATTAGTTTGTCTGTTTTTTACATCCTCCTGTTAATATCTTTGTACGTCCTGCACTAAACTATTTTATTGTAGAGATCACTTACAGTATCTTCTTGATATTTTCTATTCTATATTTCTATCATTGACCTTTAATTTCCCCCCTATTTTGTATGTAGTATACTCTTAATATTTAAAATTGTTAATCAAATATAACATATTCAACAAGAAAATGCAATAACGTGCTTTAACCACTAGGCGGTGCGGGTTAAAAAATGATCAAGTTTACAGTGTTAACACAATAAATTATACTTTGTGAAGATGTTACAAATAACACACAGCATACAATGCCATACTAACTTTGTATTATTAGTGTAGGACACTTATGTATAACATCTGAAGATGTGTAGTTTTATTCATGTTTTCACATAATTTTACTGGATATTGCTATATTATTTCACATATTGTAGTTCTACACATTAATATCTGAGGTATATCTGTCATTTAATGGTAAGCTATAGAAATTGTGATTCCATAGATCATCCAAAACCCCTGACTATTCTCTCAACTCAGTATTTACATTCTTTAATTCAAAGACAATCAGTAATATCTTTAAAAACTACAAGTCCCTTTCTATCAGCTGTGCACCGTTATGGTGTAAACAGCCTATCTACCAATTGGATCAAATATAAAAGTCAGCCGAATTACTATTGATACTGCGAGGAGACGTATTGTGTGAAGAGAAATTGAAGATGTTATTAATTGCTGATATATTTAGGATCCACGACACGTCACGTATTCAGTTTCGGCGGCATTTCTTCCAGTTTGTCCAAAGGTCTTCTAATCAGGGCTCTATAAATAAAGAACTACGGCTGATATGTAATATTTAAAGCAGCCGAACCGTGTATTACAATGCCGTTATGTGATGACTTTCAAAGAGAAAAGCAAGCACACTCAGAATAAAGTATTATTTTCTTTTTTTTAATAAATGTTTTCGGATTTCACATCGCATAAACACCATGTCCCGACGTGCATTGCGGCTAAAACATCCAATCACCAAGCTTCAACGATAGCTGAGGATTACGGGTAGTTCGATGTTTTAGCCTATCAAAACCTCTGAAAAAAGAAATGTGCCTCTCAGAATCGAAAGAGAAAAACCTATGGGAAAAATAAAAAAGCATTGTACACAATTTAAACCAATTAATGTTGTGTAATTAACAAGGATAAACTTTATTTTTTTAGTGGATGAGTACGGCAGATATCGCTGTAAAATCATTTAACGGTGAGGGGAATACGGTTTTATTATGAAAACTTCGAGACCGGAAATACTGTTTTCACCCGGTGAGGGTTGACGCTAACTTTACATAGGGGGAAAGACATACACGTTCTCCTCCCTCAAATAATGTTCGTAATATCTATCAAACTATAGATCCTACACATCCACTGAACCTGGAATCTAAAAGTAAAATATACACTTCTCGCTATAAATCTAATCAAAAAGCATTTTAATGGCCAAACTATTCTACAATTTAGGATTTTCCAGAGAGGGTTATTTGTGAATATACGACCCTCCGGAGCGTTTGCAATCGCCGCAAATTGTTGTTTCTTGCTGTCTTCATCGACCTATTTGACCTATTTGGTCTCTATTTGGTCCTCCAACTCCATGAGTTGGAGGGACTTGTTGAAAAAATGACCCTTACATCTCAATTGATTTCTTACCTCAGTAAACATTTTCCTGAAGGATTTATTGTCTCAATTTCTACTTTTGAGTCTTTTACAATACAGCACAAAGTTAATTTTGTTCTTTATGTTCCCATTTATATTAAATGTTACAGATAAAGCCGGGTATACCGGTTATACCGGCTTTATCTGTGGTTGATAAGTTCCAACCACTTTGTCGTCCATTTCAAGTCTATGCACAACCAAAATCCCGACAATAGGCAGAGTTGTAAACTTTTCAAGCTCAAAACCTTGACAACAACATGTCTTCCCCTCTGTTTTGGACTTTAAACAATCCCATCAGATTTGTTGGATCCATCAAAAAAAATCTTATAAACCAGTTGTTACTGTATACCTGTGGGCAAGTCACTCCCACTGCTTGCTTAGTTCTTACACTGTGCTTCACAGTACGCCTGTTTCATCATCCAGCACATTTCAGCAGAGACACTATAGAAGCAGACAGCTGGTCTTGAGTGGCCAATTATGTCCGTTTATCTCCCTTGCAGGCACAGCTGTGATCAAACGGAATGAAGAAACAGGATCAAACAGCGAGGCTAAAAATCATTCTTCCGTTTCGTTCACTTATTTTTGCAGCTTCCCTCTGCCTGTTTGTCTCTGTTACTTCTTCGCCCTCCATCCCTCCCTCCTGCCGCTCGCTATATATACACTTCTTAGTCTCACTATGCTTCCCTTGCTCTTCTCTCCGGAGACAGATGCATCTGTAAAAAGTTTAATGCTGAGGAAGCTTCATCCTGCATCGCCTACTGCTGAGCATGTGTGAGTGCTCCAGTGGTTCTCTGGGTACCACCAGTGGGATCTCTAAAGGGAGCTTGAGGCAGTGCCCCTAGGGAATTTAGGGTGATATAGTGACAGAAAAATTATAGAATATCAATCAATCCTAGTTTGTGAGTGCCTTTCACAACATCACATGCAAGTATTTTTTCGTGGTAATCTTTATATCTTAAAGACATAAGATATGTAATAAGATACCTGTCATGGTTAAAAGCAGAACTTAAACTGTTGGTTGAAAGCGGAAAAGAAACCCTGGTCAGATTTAAAAGTTTATGTGAATTTACCCCTCACAACACAACTTCCTTTTCAATGTTTGCCTTTATCATAACCTCATATACTTGCTAATTTGCAATTAATAAATAGAGTCCATTTTAAGATGTTTTTACATGTCTGGAATGGACCTGATTTGCTATGGATTGTACATTTGGTGTCAGCACTTATCAATAGTTTGGGAGGAACTAAACATTCAGAGGTGACATCACCCTAACCGCCTGTTCACAGTGGCACGGCACATAGGCTATCTCACATCAGAGGTGAAGTGCGAGGTAAAGAATGCCTCCCTGTACTCCCTGTACGCTGCTTTTCCTCCAAAACAACATTTGGCAGACGGGCTACTGAATTCAAGTCATGAGATCTGCAAAAAGCCCCGGATAGCCTCCTGAATAAGCTCTAAATCAATTAAACCTAGAATGCAAGTAACTTCTTCATAGGTGTGTTTTTCAACTCCCTGTATTATAAGCTGTGTACACACAAATACATGTATCAAAGCAAAAGTTGGGACAACGTCAATCTTTTTTTGTTGCTAAGACAACTTTGAGCAATCATTGGAGACTATGAATGTGACAAAAACAGATTGTTTTGCCTCTAAATCCATAAAAAAGCAGGGACTTCAACTGTAAAATATAAAACAATTTTACTTTTCTTCAAGATCATTTGTTTTAATAGTTCTACATTCTGGCTGAGACCCATCAGGGTACCCATAAACACCACATGTAGGTTTGTGTTAACCAACTGAACTAAAATACTTTTCTATTCTAAACCAAAGGGACAATCATGCATTACAATATGTTTGCAGTGTTCACTATGTGCCTAAATATTGTTTTCATACCTGCAAAAAACTAACAATTAACCTCTTTTACCAGTGAAATGAACTAACAATTAGCCGTGCAACATTTAATCGAGTTCAAACCGCAGAGCTTGTGTCTCGTGTCTCCCATCAGAGAGAATGCAGCCACAGACAGACTTGAGAAGAACCTCTCAGCCTCGGACCTCCATGCGTAAGGAGCTCCTGTGCCTGCCTCCAGACGGAGACAGTAACCCGGTCACATTCACCACCTCCTCATCGCTCAACCAACAAAAGCGTTTCGGGTTGCACATTAATCTTGAATCCTCAAGTTAACATTTTTTTTAAGGAATGTTGTAAACCTGAACTATAGAGACAATGACAATAATACAAGCGCGATAACGTCTTCATGAACTCTCCTGAACCTTAAAGACTACTGGTATTACTCCCGATACGAATATAAGGAGGTTATTACAGTGATCTTTCCTGATTGAACGGCTCTCCTGAGAACGGTCATTGATTGTACTGCAGATTAAAATTAACAGCATATGTTTAAAATCTTTTCAAGACGACAACAATCAATATTGATAGGAAGCCAGCGTCCCAACATCCCTTATCAGAGACGAGCGGAACCAGCAGTGCAGTGAGGCGATGGAAAAGTTGATAATTATAAAAGTGAAACAGGCGATATTAAGCATTAACCCGAGTAAGTTTATTAGGGATAACAAGTACAAGACTTATTGCAAGTTATTAACTCACTTTTTATATCTAAATTCCCACTGCAAGATGGGTCAATGATGTTAATGAAGACAGGACATCCTATAATAAGGATCTCTCTCCTAACTGTGAACTAATCAGCGTACCAGTGACTGTCATAATAAACGCATTATTCGGAAGAAATTGAAGGCTAATGTAGGCCCCCTTAGCGTAATCATTTGGGTTTCCTACAATGTTATTTTTTAACATTTTTTACGCATTTTTGTTACACGTGAAACACCAATTGTCCTTTACGAAACACTCCATCTTTAATGTGTTTTAAAAACGAATATTTGTGATGTGGATTGGGGTGATGTTCCGTTAAAAGAGCGGGTTGATTCCCATTTAACACCTCCATGTGACAGTGTGATTTGAGCGGGCAGCACAAGTGTCAAACTTACCTCCTTCCTCTGCTTTAACCGCTGAAGGCGAGAGAAAAGCCAGTAAACATCCACAAAGCCATATGAATAAATCCATATTTTTCCTCGGATATGGAGAAAAAAGAGCCTCTTCTCCTCCTCTGTGGTTTATTTTGGATATCAGAGACAACACTAAAGTCCAAAGTCTCTTTTTCACAGTTTTCAGTTTCTCTCAAGCGCAGAAGTAGTGCTACAATCCACAACAAATGCCTGGTTGCGTACAGCGCGCTCTCCAAAAATATTACCAACTATCTGTGCGAGTTCTGTCCACGTGTGCTTCCTCTTGTAAACAAAATAAACTAATGTGCGCAAATTGATCTGAAATCAGCCTCAAAATCCATTGCGGTGCGCACAGATGGCAGCCCCGTGTCCCCCTGTCAGTTTCAGCGCGCGTGGGGGTATAAACCTGGCTGAAACTCGCTGACCGACAAAATCATAAAATGCCAAAAAAGTGAAAATCACACGTGAAAACCATCAAGGATCATCAAAAACATTAGCAAGCGTCCATTAAGTTTGAAAAAACCTAAAAAAATGTCACTCGTGCTTCCTCTTCTTCTTGATCAAATATCCCAAAATCTTTTGCTCCGGTTCTCTTTCCCAACTGCGCATTTACTTCTTAAAATGCACCTGTGATTAAAGAAAGAAACATATATTTCCCAAACGGTTATCTTCCTAATACTGTCCCGATAACAGTCCGTTCTTGCGCAAACACGAGATCTCCTGTGTAGAGGCAGCTCCGGCGTGCGTGCGTAAAAGTGATCTGGTGAAGGCAGACGTGCCGCCTGTCCGATGTCCTCCTGCAAACTCTGCGTCTCTCCGCTGGAACACGATCCTCTATACCGCTTCTCTCTCTCTCCCTCACGCGCAGTCTCTCTCTCCGTCAGTGCGCTCCTTCCCCTCCGCTCTCCGCCGGGTTTGTGGCAGCGCGCAGGACTGCTCACTCAATCCCCTGTCTCGGTGTGCGTGCACGAAGTTCGCGCGAGCCTGTATCGGATTACAGTAGGCACCTCGGCCCGCCTCCATATAGCCCCTCACTGATTAAAGAGCAGTTTCATCTCCCTCTCACTCCCCCGTTCTCTACCTCTCCTTTTGCCTCACCTTCCAATATTTCTACCGTTTTTGATTAATTTATACCGAATGTCTCCTTTCTCCCATTCCCCCCACCTATTTTCCTTTCTCTCTCTCTAGATAACTCTTTTATTTCCTCTCTATTTTGTCCTCCACCTTTCTATGTATTAAATAGAAGGAGGTGGAAAAAAAGAGAAAAGCAGAACACAGGGACAGCAGAGACCCACAGCACAGCTTTACGAGCTTTGTAGTAGGGCTGGGTGTTTTAAAGGGAACCTGCTGCATGGTTTACAAGCACTAGGATGGAAACATCGAACATGAGCATGTATAAACTAATCAGAAGGGAGAGGAATCTGATAGTACATTACCAAACATGCTTGGCTAATAGACTTTGATTTGCTATAAAGATTAACAACATAATGTTTTCAGTGAAAAACACAGATTGACTTACCATGCAGAGCAGCCATTGTGCAATAATAAACCCCATCTCTCTCTCTCTCTCTCTCTCTCTCTCTCTCTCTCTCTCTCTCTCTCTCTCTCTCTCTCTCTCTCTCTCTCTCTCTCTCTCTCTCTCTCTCCTCTCTCTCTCTCTCTCTCTCTCTCTCTCTCTCTCTCTCGCAGTTTAACACAGGGAGGCTGTCAGTTGGAAGTGTGTTTTAGGGCCTGTAGCGACACCAAAGCTTTAGCGGTCTGCAAACCTAACCAAACCTTGGCTCTGGCGCTGCCTTCCCAGGACACACCCTGCAAACATTCACACACAGATGCACAAACATTAGTGAACATCATGTTGCGCACCGATTTATCTCATGGGAAGTCAAATCCCTCTGAAACCACTTTATCTTTGAGGACAAGAAAAAGACACGATTGCAGATCCTTTTTGTTTTTTTAACATCATCTGTCCTTTATTATAGCCGATTTACTGGCACATGTTTTTCCGAGAACAAGCGATCTTCAACGCTGAGATGTGATTAAATATTCCAGTAATCACTCATGTCTTGACTGCTGAAATTGTCATATCTCACTTCCCGATCAGTTTGACTTTTATTGTCACAGGCCTACAATTAGCAGCAGGCAGGTGAATCACTTGTCTCAGTGACATGTGACACACACGCAGGCGCAGATACACACCATCAAGCCGTCACTCAGATGTTTCAACATCTCTGGAGGTCTCAAGGTATTAAGTTCTTTTTCCGTGACAGGAGAGAGACAGTAACAGTCACCCTGCTCATGCCTGAGGTCCCTGTCATCGTACGACCTCTGTAACCTGCGCCTCTTACCCATCTCGCTCCCCTCGTCCTGCGTCTTTCCACTGAAACTAAACCCAGCCCGGCCAACTGGGGTCTGTCAAGTGATGAGAGCACTGAGCAATCACACACTGATATCAATCTAACATTCTTGAGCTGTTAGAAATCTCTTATTTTGACCAATAGAGATCAGAAGGATGCACTCGTAGTCTCGTAGCGTAGAATCTCTTTAATCTTGACTTTTTCAATCATGAAATATAAAATGAAACACTCTTTCTTGACATAAGTTTTGGCAGTGGTGTTTAAAGGTTAATGGGTCCACCTTATATTCATTTGCAGAAAGGCAATCAGTTCTAAAATTGGAGTGAAATAATGAAAATGGCATTATATTGATGTTTATGTTCTTGTATCTTAGAGATCTTTTACAAGCCTTACAAGTCTTTTGGGTTGGTCCAAATCAGAGGGAAATTAATATTTTTCATTAGTTTTCTATTAAGTCTGGTTCAGTTTCACAAAACACTAGTTCATTAATTAAAGAAATTATTAACTAAGAAAGAGTTTACAAAGAGCTTCTCCTTTGATCAAAATGCAATACATGCCAACTTTCTTTTCTGATCAACTGCACTGTAGGAATCCTGCTCCGGTTCATTAAATATGATTTATTATACATCACCATTTTTGTGCACGTAACTACTGTAGCATATACGGTGTGTTCTCTTTTGCCCAGCAATTAGTTGGTCTTCGGCAGAATTACACGTCAGTCCCCGTTCACTCACGTTAACCTGTCGTTTACCATTGTCTATCTCAAGTATTGCACATGCAGCCAGCCCATAATCCCTGCATTTCTGTTCACTTGAACTGCACTTGGTGAAGCTTGGAAAAGGAACAAGACCACCTCTTGTAAGACTTTCAGACCAGTAGTTTGGTCCGGACCAGAGTAGGATAACTGTGATCCTAACAAACCGCAACAGATTTTGATAAAACAGAAGAAAACACATTTGATTTAGCCTTTAACATCCAAAATATGACATTGGGCCTTTGTTCAGAAAGAGTCAACAATAACCCTAACGAATCATCCCAATTCACAGCAACTCAACACATGGACCCAAGCCTTCTGGACTTCACGCATTCCTGTGTATAACTTGCAACAGTATGTTGTGAAATGAGGATATGTTAATCCATGACACCTTTTCTGCTTGGCAAGCAGTGGACTGGGTTTCACAGAAGTTAACACTGACATCATCAAGTATCTATTTTAGGGAAATGGACAGAAATGCAGCTCATACACATTTGGAGTGTATGTCACTCACTGAAACTAGAACTGATTTCCAGGGTCATAATATGTTAGGTGAATTTGTAGGGCTGTGTTTATGAGATGCCACTCAATTATCTTGACCTGGCAAGAAAGTGCCAGATGATGCTGATATTCTACTTAAATATTGTATAGTCATGTCTTAATCGAAAGCTTTCTACCAACTGCTAAATCTTTAACAGGTTGCAATTATTAAGCCTAACCAGACTCTACTATAATCAGTCATGGAATGGAGAGAAGTAATGCATTCATATGAGAGTAAGTTGCAATAGAGCTGTGAGACCAGCAGAGGGTAAGGGGATCCTCGCTCTGTGTCAGGGGGAGAGCACGTCTGCTGCCTGTCGACAGGCACTACTGGCCCTGTCCTCACCTCGCCAACACATCGCATCCTCCATCGCTCTCTCTGTTCCGCTGATTTGATGAATGATCTCATGCACTCTTCATGTATCTTCATTACCCTGCATTTTAGGTGGTTTTTTTGGACTATCCCCACTGTGTTCCGTCATTCTTTCCCCTCTGTTTATTTCTTAGTTTTCAATCTTTGTTCTCTCTTATGTATTCTGAGGTTTTTTTATACCCATTTTGTCGCCTTATGTCTTTGATTGTATTTCATCTTCTCCTTCCTTTCCTCTCCCTTCCTCTCTTCTCTCCACACATTGCCACCCTCTACTTCTTCTCCCCCTTTTTTCTGTCCCTCCGGGGGCCAAGCAGGATTCGTTTTCAGCAGTTAAACGATGCAGACCAACTGCCCTGAGACTTGAGACCCCACACGCTTGAAGTTGTTTTTCTTTTTCTTGAAGAAGAAATCAGCAATATCAGTGTTTTTGTAAAGGGCCCCCCAAAATCAATCTCTTCTAAAGTCCTCTGAAAAATAAGGTCAGCCCCAGTTGTTGGAGACAAACCACAAACCAGTAAAAGCCTCTAGTTTGACCTAATTAGAAAACACTGCTTTGACACTGAATGACAACTTAAAAACTACTGTAATAACTTGAAAATGAACCTCAAATCTAAGATCCAGTAAAAATACATATTGAAATTAACTTCAAATATTGAAATCTTTGCTATTTGCAGGAAGTCACTCCTTCATCTTGTCAGAACATCAGTTTCTGGGGATTCCTGTATATTATTTTAACCAAAATAAAATGGAACAACGGCTAGGCAGACAACTAGGGACACAATTAAAATTACTGAAAACCTGCATAGGAAATGTAAAATTATAATAACATTACCATATTTGCAAATTGTGCTGACCTCTACAAACATCATTCTTGTATTTTATTAACCATTTTGAAATCTACTACTGAACTGTGTAACAATAACAATATACCTGCTGCGCACTTTTGTTTGGATGTTTAAAATCGGCTAGTAATTCAAAAATAATTCACGAAATGTAACATGATTTCTCCAGATCCTCCTGATTACCACTTTAGCAGCTCCATCCCTCCATCCCTCTCTGAGGTTAATGGCACATGGAGAATGTGGTGATCTCAGAGGGGCCGGCAGCCCTTCATCCATCAACCTCTCCTCACTTCTGCACATGTGTGCCTCCAAATAAATGTTTGTGCATGCGTCAGAGTTAAAAGATGTCTGTCTGAGTGCGGATATTGAAGCTGTCCTTGTTTTTTTATGTTTTTTTACCTGCAACCTGTTGGCACCTCCAGACTCCAGGGATGTCTCTCCAGCAACCGTATTTTTCCAGGTTTTCACCACTGTCCAATTTCCTGTTCTCCAGCTCCTTGTTCCGGTTTCCTCTTCGAATGTCATCATTTTAAAGAAAATGCAGAATCAGAGAAATCTAATCATGGAAAAATTAATATTCTACATGATTGTAACCCCAATGTACAGATACAAAATAAAATCAATGACACGTTCACACTTCACCTGACCCTCAGCTATAAAAGTGTCGGTATGAACAGACACATTCATGCAAAGAGAGTAAATATTTATGTGTGCACACATCACCACTGGACCGACTGTATTTATCAGTGGCGCTGCAGATATTTCATCTACGGTATGGGTACACTAGCACTGAAAACACTCAGTAATGCTAACACACAAACACACATAACAGCACACACACTCCCTGTGGCCTCATCAATAAGCCATATTACTGAGCAGGTCTTACGGGAAGCCACAGTAAATTAGTGTGTCAACAGTTAACATGGGCTTCACTGACAAATTCATTTACGGCTGGAGCAGAGCTGAGACACTGACACACACACACACACACACACAGCAGAGTACATATATAGATACACAGATTCAAGAAGATTTACACATGCAGAGATGCACTCTAGCACAGCCACATATATGAACATGTAATGAGAGGAACACATAAAGCTGCCAACATGCATATAAGGATGGATTACTGAAAAGGCCTACCACGTACAGGTCCAGAGGCCCAGTGTGTCAGGGGGTTTTCCCCTGGCCCAACGTATGAATGTCACATTAAGACACACAAATGACTACGAAGGGACCCAAAATATATATATAAAAAAGAGATACGAAAAAACCACAAGAGACCACCAACAACTATAAAATTAGCACACAAAGCAGCTAAAATGAGATGCAAACTGACTATAAAGACACGTAAAATGACTACAATAGCAAGTACAATGGGACACCAAATCTACAAAACATAAACAAAATTACTCAAAGAGACTCCCAACGACTATAGAAATTGCCAAAACAACAAGAAAAGTATACAAAGCAACTAAAATGGTACGCAAAAAGACAAAGAGACCGAAAGAAGACTCCAAAGAGACACAACAAGACTACAAAGAGATGGAAAACAACTCCAAAGAGATAAAACGACTAAAAGTGGCTCGAAACAACAACAAAAAGAGAGTAAACAACCCTGTAGTCTGCATGTCGTGCTCCTATGTAACAGAGGTGTTGGGGCCTCTTGCATGTATGACTAGGAGCCCCTTGTCTCATAATATCAATGCATATACGATCCATCCACATGTTAAACGAATGTATCTGAGTAAAGACTATGCGTACAGCTGAGTGCTTTATGCGTATACGTGTGCATGAGTGTGTCGACAGTGCGTCTTTCATACGATGTCCATGTGCATTTCTGTGTGGGAGCACAACTAAGTGGTGATAATCACAGCACAGCCTGTAGAGACTGCAGGGAGTCCACTCAGCTATTAGCAAGGACACAGAGGTGCTAGAGAGAGACAAATATATACAAAGCCACACACTGACACTGACACACACACACACACACACACACAGACACAGACACACACACACACACACACACACACACACACACACACACACACACACACACACACACACACACACACACACACACACACACACACACACACACACACACACACACACACACACACACACACACACACACACACACACACACTAACAAGCACAGGCTGATACACAGACACATACAACGAGCTGCGTCCAGGGATCGCAGCGGGCTGTCAGAGCCAAGCAGAGTTGGTGAAAAATGTCTGTTCTTTCTAATAACCCGCTATCTTATCTGTGTATCTTCTGTATTTCTCTTTTTCAATTTCGTTTTTGGTATCATTGAACTATCTTTTCCCCTCGCCTTCCTCCTTATTTCCCGCTCTTTAATACTTTCTTTCTGCATTTTCTTCCTCTTCCTCTTTCATCCCGTGCCATTATCATGTCTCCCCTCGGTCTGACTTTCTCATTTACGGCTCCCTCTCCTACTGTATTTCCTCCTCTCTGATTCTGTTCTCTCTTCCTCTCTGTGTGGCTGTAGATAAGGATGTCCTCTCTGGGTGTTTGACTCTGCTGGTAGAGCAGCAGTAGCAGCAGTTAGGAGCTTTAGTGTTCCTCAGTGGGAAATGACAGGTACTGCAAAGATGTCAAACCGACTTTGTAACTCCTCGTCAGAGTCTTGTAATTGAAATGCTACTTCTTTAGGTGTTGGTATCAAAGTCACATCAAAGTCTGTATTAAACAAAGTGAAATCAAACGCAGGCTCATGAGTGTTATTTATCTTTAAGATTAAGATTTAATGGACCCTCTGAAAGCCATTGTTTGACACATTATAAATGACATTCCCTTCAGCAGAAGATTATAAGTCTATTTGATGAAACGCCATTGAGTTCTAAGAGTTGTAGTTGAAATGAAATCAACTTGTGTCTATTAACAAATACATATAATGTTTTATAACATGGCTTGGTTGAATACTCAATTCTGACTGGTCAATTTGGACCTCTCAGAGGTTGTTAATACTCGCTAACACACTGTTGCCATGGCGAACAGAACGTTGATCATGGATCCGGACGAGAAGGGTTGCACAATATCTATAACATACAAACTACTTTCATTGATGTTACCTAGATGATTATTTTCAGTTACGGTGAACACTTTGTCCGGATGATAATGTTGTATAAATGCATACAAATATAAAGGTCTTTAGATATTTTGAAAAAAGACAATCTGTTCAAACTGCGTTTAAGGTGGTGAAAAGCTTCATCCAATTGTCAGAAAGTCCCAACACATTTTTGTAACGTTCCAACGGTCAGTAAAGCCCCATTTCATTTGTGATGTTCCAGGTGTGCAGAGGTGTGAACATGTACAGAGTTTTAAGTCACCCTCAACTTTCCTCATATTTCTTCAACTGTTGTTTCCAACGTGAACTACTGAACCGCACCGATCGCCTCTGTGTTGGCTGCAATTAGAGGCGTTGTGTTTCGAAACAAGAGGTGGAAGTGGGATCAAGTTGTGAACTACAACTGGGGCCGATAAGAGCAGACACTTTGGCTCTCTCTCTATCACCACTCAATCTTTTTTACACACTGGGAAATGCAGCTTTTCACCTGTAAATGCAATATTATATTTTCTGCAGCCTAATCCTTGATCTTTTCTCCACCTTTTGTCCAACCATGAAGGTCATTTAATCTAAGAGAGTGTATCCACTTTGACTCTTTCAACATGGTGTATGATGCATACTCAGACCTTTCTCTCTTTGACCAACACGTTCTCACTCCCAACCCGTCACATGTTGATGGACGGTCAGGGCCCCTCCCCGTCACTCTATTACGTGCAGGGTACCCCTTGAGAGTCAGTTTTCAACGGGCAGGGCGTCCCATGGACTTGCATAGAGCTCCCTGAATGCTGGTAATAGACGAGTTGGGATCGCCGGCGAAATGCTCTCCGCAGATCCATTCTCACAGCGTTTATCAACCTTTTTCTTACTCAATATCAAGCCACACTTATTATTTTTACTTCTTTATTTTAATTGAATAATGTAGGACTTTTGTTGCCGTCAGTTATGGGGAGAGTAGGGGCTCAGAATACTGAAATCTGTATTGTTTCAACGTTCTTTCCTTCTAATTTTGTATTCTTTTCTAAACCACACACTGTTATTTACACAACAATAACACATAATTATCCTTGTGTTTATTTATTTGCTTGATTAATAAACACAAGTTGGAGTCCATCAGGACCGAGGTTCGGAGCAGCTCATAGTAGTTGCTTTAGAGAATATTACACCCGGAAGTAATTATTCTCTCCGCTTCGCTTGACAAACCCTGTGATAGTCCTCAAGCTCTGTGATTTGGATGAGTGTGCGCCGAGGGTTACGCCGAGCGTCGAACAGCACTTGAAATGGGATGGAACCACGGCAGACTGTCCAAAACTGGATTTGACCGGGTCCACCCCGTCCCCCCCTCCCCCACCCCGTCCCCAGAACTACACATGCTGGCTATTGTGTGTTTTGCAACATGCTCTATGGCACGTCTCTACTGGGATTTGTAGTTTTAAAAGACGTTTTCGTATTTCTCATAATAAGAAGTTGCCAGTATTAAACTGTGTACATCCCTGGAGGTTTGGGGGATAGGAAACACATTTAAAACATATACTTAATAAATGGGTGAAAATGGCTTGTGTCCATAATGGGCAGCATTAATATATATACCCACATGACAGCTAAGGTCAGAAGAGCTTTATTTAACAGCTGGTCTTATGTCTGTGACCCCTCCTGTTGTTCATTGATAAGCCTGAAACATGCACTTGTCAAGATTCAGAGACAAATCTGGCAGTAGCCATCGATCATCTTAAGATAAGATATACTTTATCGATCCCAAGTTGGAAACATTTGCGTTATCCGCATGTGTAACAGTTGTAAATATACAGTGGTGTTTATTTGTAAATCATTTAGTATAATCACACAAATTCTGTGTTTTATATTTAATAATTCTGTGTTCTTTATTTATTGAATTTTCAATACCTGACAAGTTTGGAGATGAAAAACTTGGGTCGCAGGTTCCTCAACAGTGCATTACAAGACATCTATCAATATGTGTGTATACCTCCACCAATAAACTCGTATTCTGCATATTTCTTATACTATCTACATACATCTTATAAGAGTATAATACATATGTATGATATCAGTTAAAATAAGTGCTTAAACATACAGTGGTTAACATTGCAGGAAAGCAATATATTAGTACTTTGTCAGGCTTAATATGTATACCCCCAAAGCTTTTTTCTTATTCAAAATAAGACCTTAACCTAAAGTATTCTTTAATGTTTAAATAAAGCCTATTAGTTTGTCTTTCTGTGTCTTCTATTAATATCTAATAATAAAAATTATACATTTCAATAACGTGCTTTAACCACCAGGGGGCCCTTTCTATCAGCTCTGCACCGTTATGGTGTAAATATACCAATATAACAATTGGATCAAATATAAAAGTCAGCCGAATTAGTATTGATATTGCAAGGAGACGTATATTGTGAAGAGAAATAGAAGATTTTGTTTAATTGCTGATATATTTATGATCCACGTCACATATTCAGTTTCAGCGGCTGTTATTCCTGTTTGTCTAGAAGTCTTCTCACCAGGGCTCTATAAATAGCGAACTACGGCGGATATGTAATATTTAATGCAGCCGAACCGTGTATAACAATGCCGTTATGTGATGACTTCCAAAGAGAAAAGCAAGCACACTCGGAATGAAGTATTATTTTATTTTTAAAAAATGTTTTTGGATTTCACATCAACAGGAAGTACGGTTAACTAAAATGTCGGAACGGAACAATACCCCATCCCATAGATCCGTGGGTGAATAATGTCAATCACCACATTACACACATCCCTTCACATTTACATTTTAATTTACATTAAAGTATTTCGTGAGGCCTTCTAAAATATTCTTAAATATAATTAGGGTTGTAGTTGAAGAGCTTGTAAATTATGACCAACTTGCCCGGCAACGCAATCGCGCAACGGCACGTCCATTCATTCCACAACCACACACATGGATTAACATCGATTTAATACATTAATGTAGCCTTTGTTTCTGCTAAAAGGGGTGTCAACCAGCTGGGGCAACAAGAACATCGGCGAAATCGAGTTTGACTATTAAAAAATAAATAATTATTATATTAATATTGACAATAACAACCGACCGTCGGGGAGCATTCTCATGGCGTCTATTATCAATGCTATGGGAGGTATATGAAGGTCTATGGGACGCCCTGCCCATTGAAAACGGACTCTCAAGGGGTACCCTGTCCGTAAAAGAGTGACGGGAAGGGGCCCTGACCGACCGTCAACATGTGACAGGTTGGGAGTGAGAACGTGTTGCTTTGACAAACTTAACCGAACACAGGGTTTTTAGACTTTAGATACAAGCAAGAAGCATTCCTGAAGTAGGTAAAGCTTTAGTTACCATATTTAACGTTTTGTTTGTTTCTAGAACAACCTTTGTGAATTTTGGAAATACACATGGCACTGATATATTCTATCCATTTCCAATGCATGGTACCCCACAATTCTCCTCAACTCAACTCTCTCTTTTTTGACATTGGAATGAGTTGTGGACAGTTCCGAGTAATATTACCACAAATAACTTCCTACACCACGCCATACCATTGACTAAGAACGGACATTCTTCCATTTGGTAGACGATCAAAGGATTCAGAGAGTGTTGAGTATCCGTGTAGCCATGTAACTATTCAGCTGCAAATATTCGCTCCAATAGACATTATTCAAAGTGGAAAATGAAATAGACCTGGAATCATAAGTGAGTTGAGTCCAGTTGAGAGCGAGGGAGTGGAAATGAAGCATGAGACAGAGCATCAGTCTGATTACAGGGGTTTGTTTGCCCTTCTCCCCCTTGACATTTTACAGTTACGTGGTTATGGTGTGACAGCTTGAGGTACTGTGTTTAGCACCATCAGTCACTGTCTGACAAGAAAGCTTACAGTGAAGTGAAAGGGGGGAGAGGAAAGAAATCCCCCGTCAAACCCATTTACTGTAGCTCCACCAACCCCCCCATTTTCATCCCCATCTTTTGTTTTCTTCTGTCTTTTATTATTCTAACTTCAGATCAGGTCATTAGTCGAACCATTCTTCTGTATTTGAGGCCCAAGCTATAGTGTTTCAGTAATTGGAACTAACTGTACTTTAATCTATGGGAAACACACACACACACACACACAGACACACACACACACAGTTTTCAACACCCACTACCTTCCAATACAGTCAAATGTATGGTGGTATTGTTAAAGGCAAACAAAAGACAGACCTGTTTATGGGCAGGTCAATCAACTGTAACACTGGGAGTACAGTGAGGCACGGGTCACTGGTCACTAGTATGTAGTCCATACACACACACATACGTTCAAAGACAGGATGCATCTTCACATCCTCTACTGTTAATAAAGACATTCTCAATAACAACAGCCTTGGGGAGCCGGTGAGTGTGTCTGGGTGTGTTTGAGGAGTGGATCCCTCGGGCTGTGGAAAGCAAAATAACAGTGGTTTTCTTTGCGGGGGGAATCCCTTGTTGTCTTAGATGACACAAACTGATAGGATTATCAGGAATGGATTAATCACACACACAAGCAGGAGAAGTCACACACACACACACACACACACACACACACACACACACACACACACACACACACACACACACACACACACACACACACACACACACACACACACATATGCGGAGACAGAGTGGTTTCTGATCAGTGATAAGATTACGGGTCAGGAAGCCTAACACTGATAAAATGGCCTCTAACCCCTTAGAGGGCTGATTACACAGACAGTGTGTGTGTCATGTTACATAAAGGGTTTCCCTCAGTCTATCTTCACTTTTATTCTTTATTCTATATCATACCCTCCACATCGCCCTTTTTTCTACTCACCCTCGTCCCATTATCCCATAGTAGGCATGGTCACTTCTTACACTAGTTTTTCTTTCCTACCATCCTTCCTTCTGATCTCCCCTTTTTCCTACACTCATTCATTCATTTATATCTGGCAGAGATACAGCTTGTTTCCCACTTCCTCACTACCCTTTGTATGCTAATATTAACTTGAAATGATCATGCTGTTGTCTTAGCTTGTAATTAAGGGAAACAATACTCCATTGCCCACAAACAAACAGACACACACAAACAAATATAAACATACACACATTCAATGAATCAGAGACGCATCCAAGATATCTAGCTGGATCTGTCAGGGAGCTACAGCACAGGACATAGGTTGAGGGGAAACTTGGGGGAGGGTTCGACTTTAACCGTTTGCAATGTGTTGCATTTTCAACTTTACCAGTTGTTTTTGCTGCATTTGAAGGCAAACAGATGAATAGCATAGAGTTGTGCAAGCAGGCTATTATCTGAACATAGAGTATGTGCAAATGTAATGGTTTAATAAAAAATTTGTATTGTCACTTATTGGTTTTGTTTGCATGACAAAACATAATTTGGATATTGTACAGTACATACTAATCAGGAATTTGGTGTGTGATCCACGGTCAGGTCATTCAAGTAGTTTGATAACCACAATGACTTTAAGGCTCCCCCGAACAAACCTTTGAATGAGAAAGAGGGAGAAGATAAAACTGCACTGAACGCAACCAAGGATACTCCCATTGAGCCTGCACTGTTCCCACAGCTAATTTTCAAGCTTTTCTAAAGCTCATACACAGCATGGGTAACATTTCGATCTCCTATATGAACATATGTTGACCTTTATGCAACCATACTTATAGGGTTGAATGGAAGGATTGAGTGAGAGCGGATGGAAGGTTGCCGGAACTGAGGGATGAAGAAGGCTTGTATCGGCACATAAGTTTAGGCAAAGGAGGCGATGCAGGGGTGAAGGAGATTGAGAGGAATATAGGACTAGGCAACATTTAGATTGAAAACTGGAAAACAAAAGCTGCATAGGTTTGAGAGTGCAGCTGGATACCAGTAAGAAAATGAAATACAACCACATGAGTTCAGTTTAGTATAACATCTACGAAGGAAAGGGTTTTTTAAGAAGCCAAAACAAATCACAGCAGTTCACAAACTTTGAGCTTCTGAAACAGTATTATATTTTTGGTACAAGGATAGGGTTAGGGTTTCGTTGCACGTTTTTGTTGTAGCAGGGGTTGAGATGCTTTAAAGTGTTCAGTTCTAACCAGTTCAAGCAGGTTTTAATTGTTGTTGTTCTTTACATTCACTGTAGCTTCTCCAACCCCCAACAGTGGCTGGGTTACTTAAATGTATCTACATACATGCTTCATTCATTGTGGTGTAATACAATAATGATGTGCCATGTAGTTTACAGGAAGTCAATTGTTTGTTTTGAATAAATATACAAGCAGTGGGATGTAAGTGCGAGCTGTAATTGCAGACACTGAAAATAACTCCGCCTACATAAACCAAAATTAAAAAAATGACAAACTTGGTGGATTACCACTTTGATGATGTGAATTAAGGCGGGCGTCACCGGGGAACTTACAGTTGTAGTAACACATTTATTTTTACGAAAGAGGGAGGAGGAGGGAACGAGGACCAGAAGGGTGGGAGTGATATAATAATTGGAGTTACTTCCAGGGAAAATCCTATTTTTGCATCTGGCAGCTATATGGGGACATGTGAATGGATGGGGGATCGAAAGGAAGGGAGGAATACACAGTTGCTTTCTGAAGAAAATCTTATTTTCTCAGTCTGGTTCTGAGGAAAGGAAAGACATATTGATCGCTGGCTGGCTAGATGGATGCCTGGATAGATAGATGGATGGATAATACAAATATTAATGTGGGAAGGGTTGATGAATCCAGATAAAGTGAATAAATAGAGGATGGTTAGGTTAAAAGTGTGTGTTAAGACAACAAATTGATGGCTTGGTAGGGATGTATGGAGAGATGGAGGGATGGAGGGATGGATGGGTGAGTAAATGGATGGAGGGATAGAATTGCTTCAAATCAAATCCTATTTCCTGCCGCTGGTAGATTTAGCACCTGGTGTCTTCAGATTACCATAATAATCTACCATGAGGAAATAAACCGATTTTGTGTATGTGTGTATGCACTTGTGTACTTGTATGTCTTCATCCAGGATGTCCACTGGGTTTCTGTATGTGTGTGTGTGTGTGTGTGTGTGTGTGTGTGTGTGTGTGTGTGTGTGTGTGTGTGTGTGTGTGTGTGTGTGTGTGTGTGTGTGTGTGTGTGTGTGTGTGTGTGTGTGTGTGTGTGTGTGTGTGTGTGTGTGTGTTTGTGTGTACAGAGCAAGGAATAATGAGAAGGGGA
This sequence comes from Notothenia rossii, assembly GCF_949606895.1. Taxonomy (NCBI): domain Eukaryota; kingdom Metazoa; phylum Chordata; class Actinopteri; order Perciformes; family Nototheniidae; genus Notothenia; species Notothenia rossii. The sequence goes on from NC_136904.1 coordinate 71,112,156, forward strand.
AATGAGGGGTTCCTATTCTGGCCTGAAAATTTGATTTGGAGCTGCCGCTTCAATGAGACGCTTGACCGCTTCCACCACAACCCCCCCTTCCCAACACACACCACACCACACCACACACACACACACACACACACACACACACACACACACACACACACACACACACACACACACACACACACACACACACACACACACACACACACACACACACACACACACACACACACACACACACACACACACACACACACACACACACACACACACACACACACACACACACACACACACACACACATATTAGTGGACCCTAATTGATTGAGGAGTGTTGCTTGATGGACAGAATCTCAGATGGGTGGAAGAGATTAGAGGGGGGGTCAACAGCTGTTTCATTTCACAGACCTAAGTGTGTTAACAGGGAACCAACACATACAGTAAAGCGCGGACACAAACACACACATGTACAGTATGTACACTAATACAAATGTGTGCTACCACATTGGCTGTGTGAAATGGAAAGACTGCTAAGCTGACTCACACACACTCCTACGGTCTGAAAATTGTATAATACGAGCTTGACTGATCACATAAAAAAACACGTGTGCTGTCTCTGAATGAATACATAAAAAGGCACACAAACACACACACACACACACACACACACACACACACACACACACACACACACACACACACACACACACACACACACACACACACACACACACACACACACACACACACACACACACACACGACCGTGGGAGTGTAACATGCGCCACTGTCAGGTCACCATTGGATGGCTAACAGGGGAGCGATCTTGTCTTATCATTAATCCGTCAAGCAAAAAATCTGGGTCAAAGACTCCAAGATCATCAAATACTGCTGACGGGCCGCCGGCGCCGTGACTGAACAATAAGAAGATATATGAACAACTTTTCAGCTATTGTTGTCTAAAAAAATCATATTCATTTTGAAGATTTATGAGATGTAATACAGTCCAAAGGGCTGAACAAGCTCACTGTCAATAACTGTCTGCTCCAATGACAGTCTTTAATTAAGTGTGACACAATATAATTAATTATTTGGCCACAAGAGCATGAATGATTCCTACCGAAGCAATTAAGCAACATTTGGAAAACAACAACAACAATTAAAATGTTATTAGTGTGGCTATCAACCATATATATTATTTGGACTATACTATGGACAAAATCGTTGTATTTCAACCGTAGACTGTATGTTGGTTTTATTATAATTTGATTTCAACCAGGTTTTGGATTAAGTCAATATAGTTGCGTGTGATTATGTTTATGTTAGAATAACAAAATATCAATGCATTTTGCCAATAAGCCATGGAGCAACATGCAATACATCTCCTACTCACAACTTCCTCTTATTCCTCTCTTCTATACACAAACATTAATACATGCACATACATACATATCATCCCTAACAACTCCCTCTGTCCTTCTCCTTCCATGTGATTATTATATTATATATGCTGCTTTTCTTTCTTCATCATCACCTCTCTGTCTTCTTTTCATATCCTTGTGTAATATTTCTCTGTATACCTCCTCCGCTTTACATATTTCTCCATGTCTTACCTTCTTATTGCTCTCTCCACATTCATCCTGTGATATAAAGAATCGGAAGCACTGACATAGAGAGCAAAGGCAAATAAATGATACTTGATGGCCATGAGCCCCGTCCCTTCAAAGAGAGTTCATTTTTCGGAAGCTGCTATACAAGCAAGAGGTGCTGTGAAGTGTAATGCTAGATTTGCAAGCCGCCTTCCCCCTGGGCCTTTCCAAGCTGACTTTTTCAAGAATGTTGCCCAATGAAGGCCTGCCAATGCCTCACCTGAACCCACAAGGGGCTCCTCCCACAGCAGTATTCTTCCCAGACCCGCTGACGTAGACCCCATCTAATGTTGAAATCGTCACTGAAAATCATGCATTTGTCCCACTGAAATCAGATATCTGTAGAATCTTTGGATTTATGAGTCAAATGTCATTTTAATCAAATCCTTATTTCCAAAATAACTACTTAAAGGTTTCAAACAATGCAACCTTTTCACCTTTTTGAGCCTTGTTCAAAAAGAGTCCAGCTGTATTTGCCACATTGTTACTCTTTATGGCCAGTAGCAGAATAATTCTAAGCAATGACCAGAGCATAACACATTTGCAGTGGGTGTCTTTCGCCCATTATCTACTAAGCACAGTAATGAGCCCAATCAGACTTGACACAAATGAAGTTTTAGACGCTACACTTAAAGACATACTTGAACAAACCACAAAACTATAGGTTACTTACGTAACCCCAGTTCTCAGAGTGACATGAAGTGAGATGACTCACTATGGGATGCGCCTCATCGCCGAGCAAACAGAAGCATCAATCTCATTTACGCCATCGTCAGGGAATCCACCCCCTATAAGTAGCTTGCGCCACGACGCATGCGTCATTCAAAATAAGCACCTCTTCTCGCTTCACCATAGCAAGGAGGGCCGTCTGGTGAGACATCTCACTTCATGTTACTCTGAGAACTGGGGTTACGTAAGTAACCTATAGTTCTCATTCATAACACTCTGTTCGATGTCTCACTATGGGAAATCGTAATTCCCGTATTGCCAGACGAGCTTATCTCGAAAATCACCAAACCAACCAGAACCTAACAGGTAGAGCTCTGACTCAGCGGGGCGCCCAGCACTGCTCGGGCCACACTGGGAGCAGAGACGTCTAGCCAGCAAAGGCGGACAAAAGTGAGCAGCGAGGACCAGCCCGTCGCTGCACAAATGTCTTGGATGGAAACACCCTTGAGCAAATAGCCCACGGTATAACCAGACCCCGAGTCTAAAGAGCACGCAACCCGAAGGTGCCCGCAATTTCCGACTCGTATAGGCCAAAGCAATGGTCTCTACCATTCGGTGGGAGAACCGTCGCCTAGTAACGGGCCTATCCCTGTAAGGGTTAGCCCAGGACACAAAGAGTTGGTCATTATGACACAAAACTCCCTTGATCTGTCCAAATGAGTGCATAAGCACGGGCTAGACATAGCAAATTCAACTGCTGTTCCCCGGGGGGACACAGCGGCGAAGAAAATTGCCTCAATGTCAATTGGGGTATCTGAACCAACCACCTTAGGATAAAGGTAGGATTGGGCCTCAGCAACACTCTAGGTTGCCCTGGGAAGAACTAGGTGCGTGGAGGATGCACATACCTGTATAGCGCATGAAGTCACTGACTCGCTTGGCGGATGCCAGAGCCAGTGATTGCACTGTCTTTAGTGACAGATGCTTCATGACAGCTTCTCCCAGAGGCTCAAATGAGGTACGAGTGAACCCATCTGAAAGCACTGTCAAGTCCCATAAGGACACTAGTGACCTGAAAAATCCTGTGCTTCCAATTAGGTCCTGTGGAAATGATAGAATCACTCCATCGGGACATTGAAAAGAGGTGTGTCCTCTTTTAAGGACATAATTCCTCCCCATCTTTCACTTTCAGTCATAACGAGACACAGTGGAGGAAACTTTCGCACTCTGAGTAGTGCTCATCGCCCCTCGGGAGTCTCACTGTATTCAGATTGCACCACCTACGGGTCAGGTCCATAGGACGAGACACCCCGGGTGTGGGTGAAAACATCGTCCCCCCCGCCCCAGACAGAATGTCCCTGGGGGGGGGGGGGGGGGGGGGGCTGTCATGGCTGACCGCACAGCCACCGATAACCGCACAGCCGCCTGCCAGTACATTACAGGTCAGTGCGGAACTACCAGGATCAATGCGTGGTGCTGTTCTCTCACTCTGGTCAGAGATGGGTTCTCAGAGCCAGGGGTGGGAATGCGCGCGGGGGAACCGGAGGTCAAACATGCGCGAGTACGGCTACGCCCAACGGTGCGTATTAGACCGCACATTGAAAAAACAGCTGATAATGAGCATAATCTTTTTAATGCGAACAGATCTATCGCGGCTCAGCCGCGACACAACCACAGCTGACTCACAACCATTTGATGTGAAGTCCAGTCTGCATATGGTGATACGCCTCTGGGCAGCAGGGCTGTCCCGAGGTTCGTCACAACTGGTGCATGTCTCACTCTCGAGGAGAGGAGGCGACCGCGGCACCACAAGATCAGTTTGCGTGCCAGCATGTAACTGGGGAGAACGCAAAACCTCCTTAATGATTTACATACGATATTGTCGTATTATCCATCCTCACGAGGGCATGGTGTCCTCTGAGAGAAGACATACAGCGTTTTAGGGTGGGGAACACCGCTAAAACTCTAGGTAATTTACATGCGACCGTTGGAGGTTCCTGTTTTTCCAGAAAACCCTCTCCCAGGTCGACTTTTGTAAATACCTCTCCAGCCCGTCAGACATGCGTCCGTGGAGATCGCTCTTTGCGATAAGACAGCACCAATAAGCATGCCCCGTACTAGTTAAAGTCGGGTGCAGCCGGCGGCGCAGTTCCATTTTACGCATCTCATAGTGACCACTACTCTCCGCGCGCCATGACGCACGGGGTTCAGTCTGAGGGCAGCTGTCCAGTGCTGAAACTCCCTCGGGGGAAGAACAGTCTGGGCTGGGAACAACATGCTCCCTTCTGTGTTTATGATGAAACTCAGGTCGAGCAGGTGTATTACGGGGACATTTGTCCGTGTAATATCCCCCTGTTTTGACTGTGCGAGAAGCAACCAGTCGTACAGGTAGGTTGCCAGGCGAATACCCTGTTGTCTTAACGGGGTTATCGCGGCTTCCGTACATCGTACAAACCCTCTTGGACTGAGAACAGACCGAAGAGAAGCAGTCCGCACTTGTAAGGGACACCCTGAGATGTAAATCACAGATATTCCCTGTGTGAGTAATATGCTGGTAAAAGTGTGTAAACATGCATCTCCCAGGTTGACTGATGTGAGCCAGTCGTCCTTCTTGTCGCACAAGACATATTAAAGATGTGTGAGTGAGCATTTTGAAGCCGTATCTTTTAAGATATCTGCTTGGAGCTCAACAATCTCAATATTGGCCGAGTTCCGTTCCCTCTCCGTTTGAAAACGGGGAAATACTTGGAATGAGAGCCGCTCTGACTTTGTTCGACGGGTATCACAGATATAGTCTTGTTTTCTATAGGTGAGAGAATCTCTTCTCTCAGAAAACGGGTTGACTCTCTCCGGGCCTGTTAGTACAGAATGCCCGAGAGCGAGGGAGGAGGGGGGGGTGACATTGGGTCGGAGGCCGTAGCCTCGTGTTAACGTCTCGAGAAAGTCCCCGGCAGACATTGTGAACATCTCCTGCTGATTTCTCTTTAGAGTCAGCAGAGATGACATGTCTCACACCCTCAGAGTCTCAAATGTTGTCGCGTTCTTGGGGTCCTTTAGTGTCTGAGCACGGTAGTACCTTATTTCGACAATCCCCACCGACACTGCGCATGCGTGTGGAGGTGGTGTTTTTAACAACCGCAGTCGTCACTGCGATAGCACGTGATGGTGGAGGCTTCACAGTACCAGCCGCCACTGCGCTTTGCACGTGATAGTGGAGGCTTCATAGCACCAGCCGCCACCACGCTTGCACGTGATAGTGGTGGCTTCAGAGCCCCAGCTGACACTGCATTTGCACGTGACAGTGGAGGCTCTACAGCCCCAGTCGTCACTGCGTCTGCACGTGACGAAGGCGCCTGTAAAACCCCTGTCGCCACTACGCATGCGCGTGGCGAAGGTGCCTTCACAGACCCGTTCTAATGTCCGCCTTTTGAGAGATGCCGTAGCTGCTCTCAAAAGGGGAACAATAGGCGGACTGTTTATTGGTTTTATTGTTTTTTATTGTTTTTTTCTTTCATGTTTTTTGAGCTGCGCCCTCGGTTTTAGCCTGGACGCGTAAGCGGAAATGGTTTATACAGAAAATAACACAACAATATTTGACAGACATGTGTATTTGTGCACTTGAGGATGGCGTTGAGGCATCTCTCGAGGCAGGAACACATCTGGAGCTGGAGAACGCAGCTCTGTCACAGAGGGGAGAAGAGGAGGCCGTCAGGTTGCTCGCTTCTTCCTTCCCGTCAGGTGGCCGAGGATCTGGGTTGGTCGCGCCTGCGTGGCTGCTGCCGGAACCGGAGATCTGCTTGGCCAGCTTGCCCCCGTCTCCTGCCTGGGCTGGGGACTCGGGTCGGGCTGCTGCCTCAGCTGCCTCTGTATCATAAACCGAGCAGGGTGAGGGGCATTTCGGGCCGGGGGCTGCCGTGAGACCGTCGTAGGTGGCGGCTGGACCCTCTGAGGAAGACAGAGGTGGAGGGCCTCGTCTTCTCTCCTTTTCAACTCCCGTCTCCGCTGTAGTGAGACCAGAGCAGAGCCGAAAATGCCTTCGGGAACGATAGGCATGTCAATCACATCCTTCTTTTCCCGGTCTGGGAGGTTGGTCAGGTCGAGCCACCTGGCTCTCTCCTGCACCACCATTATGCCCATGATCTTGCCCGTGGCCTGGACCGCGCAGCGTTGTACCTGGAGGCAAATGTCCGTGACCGCTGCGATCTCGTCCCATAAGGCTGGCCCAGACCCTCTCGACAGATCCCCGCAGAGCTCTGCCTGGTAGGCAGTTAGCAGCGAGGAGATGTTGAGGGCCCTGGCGGAAAACACTGCGGCCTTGTAGGCTCGATCCGCCAGCATGGACTGCAGTCGGTCCGCCTTCACCGGCAGCGTGGGGTTCCTGCTCGGTGCAGACGCCATCCTCGGGAGGAGGTGAGCTGCCACCAGCGGTTCCATTGGCGGTATGCGGAGCAGGCCGAGCCTCTCCATACCTTCACAGTCCAGGGAGGAGGCACCCTGGATTGGGGCCTTGTTACTGTAGGGACAGTCTCTCCAGGAGACCGACACCTCATCCAGCAACTCTGGAAAAACCGGCAGGAGTTGCCTCTTTCTCCTCGCTGCTTGGGGCACATTTTTCCCCTGGTAGCGGGACCTAGAGGTCTCCTTGGCCATCTCGGGCCATGAGATGTCTAGCCTGGATGCAGCACGTTGGCACACGGCCTGCAGGTCCACGCTCAGACAGCGCGAAGCTGGTGTGCTATCGTCCGGCAGAGCAGCCATCGCTCCCGGCATGTCATTTGGAGCTGATGGTGTGAAGAGACTTTCCTCCTGCTCATCCGAGTCAGAGAGCAGGAACTCAGAGGTATCCTCTTCGTTCTGCATGTCTTCTGACTCCGGGGTATCTATCGTGAGTGTGGCCATGGTGGGGTCCAGCCGGGGGGCCCAGCTTGGTATAGCGTGGGGTCCCACTCTCACGTCCCTAGCCGCTACCGAGTACCAGCTTGATACAGGGTGGGACTCCGGTTCTGCAGCTGCCGCCGTTGATGGACCCCAGACCGAGACAGTGCGGGGTTTAATCTTAGCGGGGGACATCCTCGTGTCCTGATAGCCATCCGGCGCATCAGAGTACTTGAGGAGGTCCCATCTCGCCAGGCTAGTTTTTAGCCGTCGGCGGAGGCTCTTTCTTGTCATGCGGGAGCAATGCCCGCACGAGCCGGGATTATCGACAGCCTCCTGGGCGTGTTCCAGCCCGAGGAAGGACGAGCAGACCTGGTGTGTGTCTGTGTCCGAGATCTTGAACCCACAGCCACAGAGCCTTGCAACTGAGTTCCTGGCTCCTCTGGTGTGAGGGAGAGAGGCGTCCGTCTTGTCTGCCGTGGTGACGGCGTGGAGAGGGCCCGCTCTCAGCAGGAAAGTTGCCGGGGAAAAATCAACAACTCGTCCTTAGTCCGGAGAAAAGCGACGGCGTAGATTTATTTCTGAAAGGGGTATTAACTGGTGTGTTAATAGCCCTTAATTATTTTCTTCTCTGGTATGAGAATAGAAGAAAACATCCTCGCCGTCGCGGTATCGATAGCGAGGCAGACAAGCTAGCGGCGTGGTGTGCAGCCAGCTTGAAGTCAAAACCTTACCTCTCGATTTCCGGAGAAAAGGAAAAAAGGGTCGAACATGGTACTAACTGGTGTGTTAGTACCTACAATCTTCTCTTCGAAGAATATCTAAGGGTAGCTCGCGAGCGCCCGTAGACCGAATTTAGCTAGGATAGCATGGTTCCGTCTATGGACAGTTAAGCTGCGCGGCTGCCGATAAGAGATGTGCTCTGAAGCGAGAAGAGGTGTTTGCATGACGCATGCGTCGTGGCGCAAGCTACTTATAGGGGGTGGATTCCCTGACGATGACGTCGAGATCACCCGCCAATCAGAATTGGCGTAAATGAGATTGATGCTTCTGCTTGCTCCGCGATGAGGCGCATCCCATAGTGAGACATCGAACGGAGTGTTATGAATGAGAACCAGACCTTTGTAAGACAAAAGGCTTCAACGATGAGGAGTAACTGATTTGTTTCCCAAAGATATCAGCGGTTCTTGTTTTCCGGACCATTGCCACTAAAAAAAATAGCATTTCTGGATGTAACACAGCTAATACAAAGGTCTGAAATGAGAAATGGATACTAAAAATACAATAACTCGGAGAAAAGGATCTGCTAGGAACACTTTTGCAATGAACCTGTTTACTCTATTATTTGTGTCTGCTCTTCTGCTCTAAACACTCTGATGATCTCCTGTCCACTGTCCTGTCAATCCTTTCCTTTGTTCCCTTGATATTTTTCTTACAAGCTATGCATTTTTTCTCAATCATTTATGTTTTATTCTTTTCCACTTCCCTTTTTACAGCTGTGGACAGTATTAGAACAAGGCACAGGATGAAATACAAAGGATTTAATGAAGCAACTCTCTCCCTCTCTAACATACACCCCCCCCCCCCCCCCCCCCCCCCCCACACACACCAACGCTTCTCTATTTACAGTTCTGTGGTTTTAGGGCTCTTGTCTCACTCCAGACTTTTATGGTGCTGTAATAAAACAGACAAAAGACAAATGGTCAGTGAAGAATGGCCTCTGAAAGGGCCGTTTAGTAGTCACTTAGTCATTCAGCTGGTCAGTTAGCCGGTCAATAAGTCGACAATGTAGTCAAATAGTCCGTGTCCATATACCAGCTGGCCAAGCAGGCAGTAATCTGAGCTCAGTCTAGTAAAGGTGCCCTTTATAAAGCAAGTATAATAGCATCAAATATAAAAAAATAAAGACAAAGGCAGACATAGGACATAACTTTTCAGTAAAGCAAAATGTCACAACCTTTGCGCGGGAAGATCAGATATTTTTGCAACTTTGAGAGCATTGTGAAGTTATACCAATACAACAAGGACACAAACATAATTAGATAAAACCATACAGACCAATAATTTCTCCTGCTGAAACAATGGCTAAACCAAATCCCTAATAATTAAAATTGGTCTCTTGGTGTGACCCCCCGCTGCTGCCCCACTCCATCAAGAGTAATGGGTTCTGAAAGTCACGCACACACAAATACACAAAAGAGCATACCACTGCAGTGAGATAACACTAAAACACTGGGCTGATCTGTTTCAACAATCTCTGTGACCTCTATTAGCCTGAGATTGGGTTGGCATTGTTATAGTTAAAGTAATGGAACGCAAAAGTTAAATAAAGAGAGGATAAACAATCCAAGATATCCATCCATCTTGCCATGTGTATTAGCCAGGTTTCGCAGGGGAAATACCAAGATTAGAACATCCCCCGGCTTCTCCAGAACTGCTTCTCTGACCCTCCTAGGCATGCTGGGAGATGTAGTCCCCCCCCACTGGGTTAATACCATAGACTGTATATATATAAGGTTAATACTTGACATGCTATCTATGCTGCTAAGCTTTAAATATTGTTAAAACTCCATTTTGCCAACAATACAGCACTCACATTATGGCAGCCAAATAAACCCTTTCACTTTTACTCGTGAATAAAACCCATATACATTAATTTCCCTTTTCCCTACTTTTTTCTTGAGTAGAAAGGATGCAGAAAAGAGAACTGGGTACAGTGTCAGAGTCCGGGCCGAGTTCATTCCTGTGGAAGCTGCTCAGTGGTAGTACCCCTCACTGCAGGGCGCAGTACCACAGGCCCCTCCTTCTCAACCTCAAGATCGCCCCTCCTTCTCAACCTTTGAGCACGTGACGGGACGCCCCTCCTTCTCAACCTTTGAGACACGTGACAGGACGCCCCTCCTTCTCAACCTTTGAGGCACGTCACGTCCCGACTCCCGTGTTGTGTACTTACCCAGTCACAAAAGTAACATATTATATCTTATATTATTAATATATATATAATTCTGATGTCTGTGGTTATTTAAACATTCCCTGATAAACGTTATTTCAGCGTCAATAAATGAGTGTTAATCCCAGTGTGTTTAGTGTTCAACATCACATGTCATTTCACCTTCAATTCACGGTTTTCAAAACGTTAGCCACATGCTAATGCCAACCGGAAATGAAGCATTTTCAGAATAAAAGTGTTAAATTAATAGTTAGTGTGACCTTCCGGTTTTTTCAGAATAAAAGTGCTTTATATTAAAACCCTGTATTTAATTTAAATTACGTCATATCAACATTGATTTTAATTTCTTCCAGTAGGAGAGGTTTTGGGGTTTAGGTTTGGAAGGAAAGAAGGAAGATTAGGATTAGGTAAAAAGGTAGGGAGTGGTTAGGGTTAGGATGGGGGGAAGGGAAGGGTTAGATTGAAGGGAGGGAAGAGAACTGCTACCCCGAAAACAGGATGCAACGCGTCATCAGTGAAGCTCGTCACGTGCCTCAAAGGTTGAGAAGGAGGGGCCGTCCCGTCACGTGTCTCAAAGGTTGAGAAGGAGGTGCGATCTTGAGGTTGAGAAGGAGGGGCGTGTGGTACTGCGCACTGCAGTGAGGGGCTTCTCGCTCAGTGGCGTATGGGTCCAATGACGTCCCGATGTAGTACCACCGTTTGGCCACTATGAAACGTTTGCTTCAACGACCGTCACACTTCCGGGGGGCTTGGTTCAGAGTTTGGAATAACAAGTGATATGCGTGAGTGAGACTGGTTTTGTACATGTTATAGATTCATGCTTCTCTGTACTTAAAGGTCACCTATTATGCAAAATCCACTTTTTCATGTCTTTTATACAAAAAAATGTGTCCCCTCCATGTTAAGAGATTCTGAAAGTTTCAGGAAAAAAGATTTGCTCCTTATTTTCATCCAAAGTAAAATACAGAGAATCAGCACTTTTGAAACAGGGCTGAAACAGAGGGGTTTATGCAATGCTACAATGCACGTTTGGTTTTTCTAACACAACAGTAAAAATAGGGGACCTTTAAAAGTGTTGTCATGTTCATTATTTAAACACATTGACATTTATACTGCTTGCTAGTGACTGTGTGTAATCTATTTTCTTTGATCTTCAATCTTCTGAGGAGTAACACAACTTAAGACGCAGTGATGATGGTGATCAATAAGTCTGAGTGTGCTGACTAGTGTATGTGTTCAGTGATTCAGCGCGGTGAAGCGGCCACATGCTCCCTCATCCCCCGCCCAAACCAACCAGGCCTCGCCCTGCAACCCAATGACTTCTAATCTTCTTCCAGCTGTAAACGGCACCCACCACCCCTCAAAGATGAGAGCACCATAATGGTATGTTTGGCAGGGTAGGAGCCCATAACTAAAACAAGTGCCTCTCCCCAGAGCAGGGTGTGGACTCTGCCCCCCCATTTACACTTTCCCAAGCAGTCAGAGTTTCTCACAGGTGTGGCAACTCTCTCTAGTGAGCTACGTAGCTCATTTTCAGGGAGGCTGTGGCGCAGTGGACTAGTGCGTTGGTGTTCGGCTCAGGGGAGCACAGGTTCAAACCCCACTGCAGTCAGCATGTCGTTGTGTCCCTGGGCAAGACACTTCACCCCAAATTGCTCCTGTGGGGATTGTCCACAGTATTGAGTATCCACGACCAGACCTAAATATGGAGTGTGGATTTCTACTTGGAGAGGTCCCAGTTCACCTCCTGCCCTGCTGTGGTGCCCTTGAGCAAGGCACCGGACACTCCCATCGCTCCCCGGGCGCTGTACAATAGCTGCCCACTGCTCCTAGTACTAGACTCCTGGTACTAGGATGGGTTAAAAGCAGAGAACACATTTCACTGTGGGTGCTCTGCATGTGTGACCATTAAAGAGGGTTTCATCCCTCCCAATTCTTCTTCTTTTACTCATGTGTCGCAATTATGAGGTACTTTTTGGGTATTTCCATGTTATGCTACTTTATACTTCTACCCCATTTGATCTAAGAGGGACACTTTGTACTTCTGACTCAACTGAAATGTTTGCTTTAGTTACTTAACAGATTCAGATTAAAAATAATAATAATCAACACATATTTCTTATTAATAACCTTTTTAAAAGTGTATATTAATACATGTATAAAGTAATTAAAATGAGCTCACGACACCATCTGCAACATTAAGGTGATGAATACAGTAAGGCATCACTAATTGTAATCCAATAATATAATTAATATTTTTCTGCACAATGTCTATTCTTGGTATAATTTTGAGTTTTCCTAGACTGTGGCATTTCTATTTTTACTGATGTACTTATTTCACCATTGGGGAGGAAATACATGGATTAAATTATTTTTAATTTGATTAAAATGTTGTTTTGTTTAATAATTAAGTACTCTACGATCACTTAACAATAGATTCCATCAATAACGGCAGGGTGGTTGTCTGACTAAATAAAAAATAACCATCAATATAAGTTATTGTTCCTTTTGGTTTAAGGTAAAGACAACCTGATAACACAGCAAAGCAAACTAATTCAATCTAAAAAAAGATGTCTTGATTGATTGATGTTTTGTCATCACTGTTTACTGACAAGTAAAAACAGCATGCTTAAATTAGATGAAATGAAATATATTAAATGCAATTGATTTGGAATTAAATTAACATAGATTTAAATGTAATGACCGAAATAGGACATAAAGGGAAACAAGCCTTTCACAGGTGACGAGGAGAGTGTGTGTGTGTGTGTCAATTAATGTATTGTCAGGCTAATTTCACCGACAGCCTCCTGCGGCGACACATTGTTTAATTTCAATATCAAACGGCTGTGAAGGAAAGCTTTTTAAATGGCATACTAATTGTTGTAATAGTCTGTTCTCTCTGCACCTCTCCCCTTTTACAACCTCTCTCTTCTCCTTTCACACTGTATTATAATGACCTGTTCACATCTTCCTCCCTTTCTTTCTCTTGTTTCACACACACACACACACACACACACACACACACACACACACACACACACACACACACACACACACACACACACACACACACACACACACACACACACACACACACACACACACACACACACACACACACACACACACACACACACACACACACACACGAGGGCAGATTTGTGAGTGACAGTTTAATGAGAAGTGCTTTTCCATTAACCAGTCAAAGGGAGAGAATGCATCAATTAGCACCCTCTTACAAACAACACACACTTCTAGATGGGTACGATGTGATGTGTGTGAATCGGAGGCACAAACACACGCAGCGAACAAAGCAGACACATTCATTAAATCAGTAACTAGCAACAAATGTATTTATCCCACTCATGCAGATGAGTCAACATTTATTTTTCTCACTCTCTTTCAAAAGATACAGTTCAGCTTTATAGACTCATATAGGTCAATCAAAAGGTGGCTAAATGATGATGTCAGGGATTCTAACAACAAAGCAAATAAATCAACCAAAATAAAGACCATATTTTGGAGAAAAAGGCGATTTATATCCTTTTTCACTTTGTCCTATTCCATTTGAACTTTAAATTTTTTTAACGTGTCCTGCTTCCTCTTTGTACATTGAGATTGTTTTTAGTATATTGAGATTTTTCCACATTTCTTCCTGTGTTCTTTGCGTTTATTTCTGGAGCACGGCTCAATACATTGCCAGGCAACTACACAGTTACAGCACCAGTTAACATATAACATGAACTGTAGAAGTGTTAACAAGGGCGGTACAGACTTATGCAAGGTGTGTGTGAGTGTGTGTGAGTGTGTGTGTGTGTGTGTGTGTGTGTGTGTGTGTGTGTGTGTGTGTGTGTGTGTGTGTGTGTGTGTGTGTGTGTGTGTGTGTGTGGGGGGGGGGTTATCATCATTACAACAGTGGAAACAAGATCTAGTGAAGATTGTGTTGGTACCAAAGAGACAAAGTTGGATTTTAAAATACAAAGTAGGCTTAGATTAATGAATTAATATAAACAAATAAAGTGCACTCAATAACGAGTTTGATCCCACTCAAGGTAACAAAAATGGAAATATATCTATCTTGCATTGCGCCTCACTTAGAGGATCAATATATTAAGGTATAATCTGTGAATACTCTGACTTGAAATAAGACCAACAATTACCTGTCGGTTGTATTCAACAACAAAGGTCAGGCTTGTGTTTAGCCTAACCTATTGCATGAAATACAATTTGCTACTGAAGCAGCCTATGATGCCTTTACTGGCCAGTTCATGACAGTACAACAGTAAATAAAATAGTGTTGTGTTTTCTAAATTGTGAAATCACTGAAACCTGATCGGGGGACACAACTGAAGTCCTTGAGCACATAATCATAAATGAACAGTATGAAAACAGACAGATACCCTTGAAGGCTTCTAGGTTTGGACATATTCTCCTGAGAAAGTCAGCTTGTTTGATAAATCCCAAAGTAAGTTTATTCGGAATTTATACTGTTTGTCATCTCCGGACAAGATATGTTTAATACTAATTTTCTCAATATTATTATTAATTCAGGGCTGTAATGTTCTTACAGATCCCGCAGTGCAACTGCTCAGACAGATTAACTGTTCAAATATCCTTAAGCAGCAAGTGGTTAAAACCTCCAAAACTCCCTTATGTAATTTGGTGTTTTAATAATTGTGTCAGTATGAGAAAAAGATGACATGACACATGGCAGACATGCCAGACCACCGGCTCACAAGTATGCCAGAGGCAGCCACAAAAGGTTTAAATATTTGGGAAAAGCTATAAGTTGCCATGGTTGTGTTGTTCATGTGAATATGTGCATGCATGTATATCAGTCAAGACAGAAAGCAGAGGCAACAACAAAGCAGAGTAATAAGGGTCAGTTCAAAGAGCCGAGAGAGAACAGGAACGTTCTTACACATTCATTCAAAGGTAATTTCCCCTTTTCTCAGACAAACTGTGTTACCGTACAACCACAGACACACACACACACACACACACACACACACACACACACACACACACACACACACACACACACACACACACACACACACACACACACACACACACACACACACACACACACACACACACACACACACACACACACACACACACACACACACACACACGTACAGAGGGCAGGAGAGGATGGTTGGACTGGAAGGAAAATAAACAGAGGGATTCCTGATAACGGATAGAGGAAAAAAACAAAAATAAATACAAAGATAAAACAGGACAGGAAGAAATCACAGAACAGCATAATGTTAAGCTAATTCTAGGCTTCGGCAGCCTGAGCGACTCAAATCAAGGAGTTATATATATCTTTTTATACATATATATACGTTTTATATTCACTTTTATACTATTGTATCATTTTAGTTACAATAAGGAACACAATATGGGAGTCTTGTGTGGAGGCTATTTTTATATAACATTAGAAATACTGATTCTTATTATTACATTATAAGCTTATAGTGCTCATTTTATGTGGCTGGGACTTTGGAATAAATAGACGTCTTTAGCCTGCAATACTAATGTAGCAAGGTCAGGTGCAGACACTGGAAGAATACAAAGAGTAATTCATAAACAGGACATGCCTCCGGCCTTGAGTTGTATGGGAGCTTTGCTCCCACATATAGCTAGGAAGCAGCATTATGAAAACTCCACTATATCTGCAGAAAGCTTCAGAAAAAAATAATTACGTATGATGGCGCCAGGGAGGGACTTCCACAGGCCGGCCGAATGCTGATTGGAGGATCGTGCTACCAAGATACTTTTTTCTAAGTCTGCGCACCTACCAAAGAGAACCAAGTTTAAACCATGGTATCTCTTCAACTAGTCTTGACCAATCATAGATGTACGGGCAACGCCCTGTGTAATAAAAATGTATGCACGCAGAAGGTCCGAGGCTCTTGTCCGGAAATAGAATGACAGATTACAGCTTTGCTGTCTGTGATTTCTATGACGTGACGGAGTCCTTGGCCAAGTGATATGTCTTTTGCTCTCTCATAATAAATAGTTAAACTTAGAAGTCGTCTGTCTTTCCTGGAATTTTGAACACAACACTTGCATTAAAACTGTGAGTTTGGAAGTACTATTACATCTTTGCAAATGCTATATGCTAGCCGTAGCTAATACTAATTCCATGCCAGCTAAATAAAGACCTGCCGTCAAATCACTATTAAAAACTTGTGTATAACATATTGTAAAATATAATATGAATATGTTCAACTTCACTGGTTAACAGATGATGCCAGTAACTAACTGTCAAATATTAAATACAAATATTAAGACATTTAAGTTTCTGACTTTGCTTTGATGTTTTTCTGTTGACTAAAAACTTTTAATGATCTGAAAACTCTGAGGTGCAGAAAGCGTTCCCTGTATAAATGTATTTTTCAACTTACCGTCTTCAGCCTGAATTCCAAGCAGTAGAAACATTTACTTTCATAACATATCGTCTTTATCACCTTCATCTTTTGTTAATCTCATCCTGGTGTGGCTTTAATCTCTTTCTGTGTCCAACTTTCTACACTTTTGAATCAAAAGCAACTCATTCCCTGATCAGATAATGATCAAACCCAAATACAACCACAGGAGACAAAAGCAATTTCCATGGCAACACATCAAAGTAAAAATAAAAGTGAAGGTACCAACAATCTACTCAACTGAAACAGTTTGCTCACATGCACCGACACAGACTCTACATATATGCGTCTGATTTTTAAAATGCAGTTTTTTTTGTCAACACGACTGTGATCTCTGCCCACAGTAAAACAGCTAAACAACAAGAGCCTTCCTCTATAGTTCAGTTGACAAATAACAGAACTTATTTCTGCCTGTTTAACCTTTGTTCAGTCTCCTCCTGCACTTTGTGTATACAGCGCCTTTGAACAGCTAAAGATACGATTAACAGATCATCTGGTTCTGTTGTCTGAAACTTTAGTATGAAATAGTGGTATAATGGCAAATCATGAATATTACATGTTAACTGATTGTAGCAGTCATTTCCAATATATTACACGGCTCTGATAAAATCCTTATTTCATGAGATAATGATAAAAGAGAACATTAGACGACACAGAGAGTTCAAACCTGTCTAAAGAATGTATCCACCCTACACCTTTACTTTGGAAAAGCTCAGTTTTCAGGTAACACAAATGCTGACTTAGTGAGGACCAATGGCTTAAAGGGGCCCTATTATGCTTATGTTCAGGTTTATATGCTTTAATGTTAAAACATTTATTAAAGGGGACCTATCATGCAAAATACACTTTGTGATGTCTTTTCTACATAAATATGTGTCCCCGGTGCGTCGGGGAACTCACGCAGTGTCAGAAAATAAAACCCTCTCTTTTCCTCCGTACCCAAATCTTTTAAAAACAGGTGTACAACGAGCGGATACAGATTTGCTGCTGATCTGACGTCAAATCGGCGGCGGACCCACAGAGAGTTGCTATCAGAAACAATGCCTGACGTGTTTTGGACGTAATCTCATCTTTGTTTACATTAGCAAGCCTCGCTAACACTCAGAGCTAACCTGTACTGTAGAGCAGGAGTTCCCAAACTTTGCCATGTCAAGGACCCCAGTATAGAATTATCCTCTGGCGGGGACCCCCCTGTTGCAATTTTTTTTTTAAATGATGTGTACAAGTGCCTCGCTGCCTTGCTGTCACTCCGCTTTCTTTTCTTGTCATAACCCCACTGCCCCACCTGAACACACACCCACACAACAAGACTCAAGTCCATTTGAGATGATGTACTAATCTAAAACTTGGAAAATGTCTCCAAGTGGTCCTACCTTCCGATGCTTTGCAAAATTATATTTACTCAACAAAAGTTGTCTTCTGAAATAAATCTGATGTATGCAAGCAATTCTGCGACATTTGCTACATCCGTGCTCTCATCCAGCTGCAGAGCGAAACATTCACTAGCTCTCACTTGCTCCAAAAGCTGAGCAGATACTCAGTTTCACTCTCAGTAGCGGCAGCTCGATTCTGATTGGCTTGAAGGGCGGTCGTGTGATTCAAAAACAAAAAATATTAAAAGATTGGCATCAAAGGACACATAGATTGATAGATATGCAGTTATTAATAACATAAAAAAAAAAAATCCAGTTTCCCTCAAACTTTGATTTTGCCCCGACCCCGGCCCCCACTTCGGAAAAAAACACTGCTGTAGAGCACATGTGTTTAAAAAGCAGGAAATAAAAAAAGGAACTCACCTTGTGATAAACCCGCAAGACAAAAAGCATTTGAGATCCACACTGTTTCAGAAATAATATTTGATGTGGTTTAGAACAGGATGGCGTTTTATCACAACAGAATTTAACTTTGGCTGCGTCTCAGGTTGGTTAAATGGATTCCTTTCGTCCCTCACTTGCGTGGTTTCCCTGCATTTAGTCCCTCCCACCAGGGAAGCATGGAGAGATGCAAGGAAACCACGAGAAGCAGGGGCCGTTTCTCAATTTCGAGGATACTGGCTTCCAAGCCAATATTTCAAGGATGCTACGTCATCGAGTACCACCGAAGGACTGTTCCAATCTCCAGCATACTTGGAATTCCACCGAGGCCGCGTACTTGGTTTGGGGGTAATTTCGAGGCTGCACATGGGTAGACTTCGCATCCTTCAAATCCTCACAATGCTTTGCGCACGGACCAATTTCCCCAAATCTGTGGCGGAAAACGTAAGGCGGGGCCTCTCATATGACGCACACCTGCACAATTGCTAGCCTGTTCCACTCTTCGTTTTCTGAATGCCAGGAAGGATTCTTGCCTAGCTTCTGAAGCAAGTGACTCAGAAGACATGTGCTACCAAGCAAGCATCCTCGCGATTGAGAAACGGCCACGGAAATGAGTTTTAAGAGCAATGGGACGTCCTTTCCTCCGGAGCGTCACGTGAAGCGACGTCCGTTTGTGATGACGCTGCACAGCTGATCGTCTGACACCAGCCAGCTCTGTCCCTGTTGTTTTCACACACACCCGCGCCTCTGTTAGTACACATTTGCTGACATATACATTTGTATCATCTGTTTTAGACCCAAATAAATAAAAATAAAATAAGAACTCATTCTCAAAAAAGAAAAACGCCATTCTTAAAATGTAGCCTATAACGAAAAAGGTGATCATGAAAATGTTTCCAATAAATGAATTAAATAAAAAAAAAAAAAAAAAATTTGTTTTTGTTGTTGTTCAGATATATCACATATTTGTAACTAAATTATAAATTAATTGAAACAAAACACAGTATAAACTGAGGAGTGACTCTCGTGAGTTTCATGTATTTTCTTCACTCCGCTGGGAAACTGCTCTCATGTCAAGAAGCATCAGATCAGTGCATGCACTGCATCGTCCAATCAGTGATACTGATACACAGTTAGGGAGCGGGGCGAGTATCTGAGGATTTCACCGGAGGATGGTCTGGTGGTTCCTCGATTATAGCTCCTCCATTATCGCTCTTCGGTTATCGCTCCTCCATTATTGCTCCTCGGTTATCGCTCCTCCATTATCGCTCCTCGCTCCTCCGGCAGAAATAAGCGCCATGGGACGGTACTCAAGATGGTGCAGACAAATCAACTTCTGGTGATACCGAGGAGCGAGGAGCGAGGAAATGAAAATAACCGACCTGAGATGCAGCCTTTATCTCCGGTAGAATTCTGATCAGGCATTAGCTCCGCCTCCTCTTTTTTTTTTTTTTAAAGCTAAGGACCCAAAATCCGTGCTTCTGTAACAGGGCTGCAAAAGAGAGGTATGAGCAGTATGAGGCATGGTTACAATGGGTGATCTGTTTGGTATTTTAAGCAAAACACTTCACAGACATGTTTTGTATAGGTATGGCCCTACAATATATTTTTCCAATATAGCATGATAGGTCCACTTTAATCTTTTCTCATACTGCCTGTGCTGCAGCACCTCTTTTCTCCCTCTGTCTGAAACAAGAGCCCAGTCTGCTCTGATTGGTTAGCTGGCCGGCTCTGTTTTGGTCAACTGCTTAGCCATGTTACGCCCCTTAGCCTGTTACGTGCAATGTGTTGGAGAGCTATCCAATAGAAATGTGAGTGTTACTTAGTGATGTCATTATGTCGCGGCAGAACAAAGTCAAGTCTTTGGATGTTATCCTTTTCAAAACACTTTTGCACCACGAGAAGCAATGGATGTCCTAAGAATCAAGACTTAGCTCACATATTCCCTCAAACAAACATGTTGAGAAGACTACGACAAACTATGTGATCAGGCTGAGTCATGTTGGATCCAGACGAAACAGACCTGAGTCCTGCAGCAACAGAAAGGGATTCTACCTGGGCCCAATTCAACTGAATACAATTTGGACAAGACCTATTTTTGGTCCCAAGTTGCATTTCAGTTACTAGCAGCTAATAAGAGGTCAAATTGTGGCACATTGGATTATTAAAATACACCTTTTTTCCCATAATTGATCTTGACACACAGAAAGGTTGTGTGAATGCTCATAACAGTATGCGTGTGTGTTTGTGTGTGTGAAGAACACTACTGTTAGGGTTCTTTCATTAAGCCACTTCACAGAACAGCCGGTCTATGTTGGTGGATGGAGTGTGAGGAAAAGAAGGAGGCTGTGTGTGTGTGTGTGTGTGTGTGTGTGTGTGTGTGTGTGTGTATGTGTGTGTGTGTGTGTGTGTGTGTGTGTGTGTGTGTGTGTGTGTGTGTGTGTGTGTGTGTGTGTGTGTGTGTCAGCAGCAGCTCTCAAAGACAACATTCAGACTTTGAGACAGTTCACTGTTCTTTCTCGTGTGTTGAGAGGAAGCCAGATAAGAGGCGCCACTAAAAGCTTCCTTACTCTAACACACTCACTCTGTTGCTTGTTTATTAAACAGGGTCAATTTTTTTGTGTGTGTGTTTGTTTGTGGTGTCGGATTTTTTGTGTGCAGTCCGAGTGTATGACATCCTGAAACAGAGTGGGAGGACAGACATGGAGCGTTGACAGTGATGGAGAGGGGAGGCGGAAGAGTCGCTTGGGTGTCAAAACGACAGAAGGGAGGAAGAGGAGGAAACGGGAGAGCAGCGGATGAAAAGAGAGACGAGCAAAGGTCAAGTGTTTGAAAAAAGGAGGAAGTGTGTGTGACAAACAATCCCTGATCTCTCTCTTTATTTCCCAACTTCTCTAAGAAACGGTTTGTTTTCTTTTTCTTCCGTCATGTTGACTGCTGGAACAGTCCCGGCGCGTCCAGCCCTCTGACCCAACGTTTTCTGTTTGACTTGGGAAGAGACGGAGACCCAAACACTACAACAGCCGGCTGAACAAGGCTCAGTGAGAAAGAAGCGTCATGGCAAACACACACAAGCTTGATAAAACAATTATTTACTGCCAAGCTTTACTTTACTGAACTTGGAAACGAAGAAAGACAGAAAATGTGTAGTTGTACCAACAACTTAAATTGGCTGCAACCAACATTTCTTTACACCGGCCTTTTTAAACATTAAACAATAACAGTTAATACTGGGTACTGTTTGTTCTGGCAGGAAGAGCCCATGGCTGAACTTTACAACTGCAGCTGCTGGTTAAACTTCTGAAATAGTTTATGTTTTTAATGTTTTGGCTTCATTCAGAGTGCGTTTACAGCATTTGGCAGAAAACCCAACAGATAGACAGTCGGGGTCAGTAAAAGAACACTTTTCATTCAACTACTATTTTCCTTCCAAGATATACACACTCTTAAGAGCACAGTTATATTGTGATTTCACCAGTGTTGGACAGAGTGAGTGATGCTTTACTGGTTTCTGTCAGAACTGTCCAAACGACTTTTATTGGCTTCCATTTTATCACCTTTGAAGAGAACTGCAATGTACCTCTCATTCCTGGGTCGACTTTAAAGTTGGTGTTCTTCTTGTATCGACAAAAAGCCAAAAGGAAGTGTTGGACAGAAAAGTGCCGACCACAGTGGAACGTTCGGACTAAACATTTTTAAAAAGGGAGGATGACTCGGGCTCTTGTTCGACAGGAAACTACATCATTGCAAATCTTAAAAGACTTCAGCAGTTTAATATTGCAGATCCAGAGAGAACAGATTAAAAGAAGAATGTTCACAATGAAAGTCTCTGTCTGAGGGCCAGTTTACGCCAGAGGATAACAGTTTTGATGACATGTTGTCGCACTATGCCAGAAATCCAAATGTTTACAGTGGGGCCACACTGGAAGGCGGAGTAGATATAGAGTCATAGAGATAGGGAAGCATGATATAGTGCACATTTGAATGTCCGTATCTCCTTGAAAACAGTTACGCCGCATGTTTAAAGTATCCCTTGTATGGATATTGGTTTTCAACAAGCTTTCAGACACAACATTGGTTAAATAAACCTCAGGACGAGTGGCAAACAGCAGGACGTAGTACAGAATGGATCAGTGAAAACCATCACCAACCACCAGCTGGGAGGACTCCCCCCTGAAATCTCACCAGCTAATTTGATGAAGCCACGTTGCACTCAATGTTTATTTGAAAAGTGACAAAATAGTTAAAAAATGAGAGATCTATAGAGAGCAAAACACTTTTTCTAAGGTGGTTGTAAAGGTAGGATTGTCGTTGATTGGAAAGTTACCTAAATGTTTGGAGAGTGTGAGTGTGTATCTTGTGCCTTAATGTCTGGCTTAAATCTTGATGATACAGGCAAATCATTTCAATTTTGCATTTTGACAAAATTGATGACGGACTGAAGATGGGCAGGCGCCATCTTACCTTAAAGAACTCATTATACCCTACTGTCCTACTAGGGCATTGCGTTCCAAGAATGCAGGGTTGTTGGTTGTTCTTAGAGTCTCTAAAAGTACAATGGGAGCCAGAGCCTTTTCTTATCAAGCTCCACTTTTGTGGAATCAGCTTCCAGTTTGTGTTCGGACGGCAGACACCCTATCCGTTTTTAAGAGTGCGCTTAAGACCTTCCTTTTTGATAAAGCTTATAGTTAGGGCTGATTAGATTCAGCCCCTAGTTTTGCTGATACAGGCTTAGTTTGTCGGGGGACATCTTACTTCTTCCTTCTCTCTGTCTATACCTGTGTACTCTCATGTTCCGATTAACCCAGCTTCCCCAAATTTCTTTCTTTTTGGTGTCTATATACGCCGGGATCCGGAGTCATGGATGATCCTGCGGTCCTGTGTCATGGATCGTGAGTCCTGGATCTTGAGTCGTGGCTGTGGTCCTGGATCATAAGTCCTGGATGGATATCCTCGTGGATTCATCTTCCTATTATACACACATTCATTTCCAAACATTTGGACTACCTATGTTGCAAATGTATTATCTTTTCAATTTACACACGGCATCTATTGCACGTCTGTCTGTCCTGGGAGAGGGATCCCTCCTCTGTTGCTCTCCCAGAGGTTTCTCCCATTTTTCCCTTTAAACTGTGGGTTTTCTCCAGAAGTTTTTCCTTGTACGATGTGAGGGTCTAAGGACAGAGGGTGTCGTATTGTCATACTGATATTCTGTACAAACTGTGAAGTCCACTGAGACAAATGTAACATTTGTGATATTGGGCTATATAAATAAACATTGATTGATTGATTGATTGATTGATTGATTGATTGAAGAGCAGAATCTAATCATTGTCACATAATATTCATTAAAGACCCACCAAAAGAAGAAAAAGCAAGGAGAGAAAATAACAAAAGACTAGTAGGATTTCTTTTTTGGTTCTAATAGTACAGGCACCTTTTCCGTTACTCGGCTCATTACGGCTAAAATCCCAAAATCATTTCAAATCTAAATCACCGTCTGGGTTTATCCAAAGTAAACAAGTGTTTACTGTAAACTGCATCTCAGTGCGGAGTATAAACAGCTGAGAGAGATTAACCAGAGTAGCTGGAGAAGAATGGCTCATTATTGTGTGTGTGTTTGTGTGTGTGTTTATGATTATTATTCATGTGGAGTTGCTATGATACAACGAAGCCAGCTGGGGAGCAAGCGCTATGCTCAACCTTTGTTGCCCTTCCTCGTTTATTAAGCACACAGAGAAACGCATGCAGGCAAGACCCCAAACACACACAAATCAGACAAATGTGTAATCTGCGAGAGCAACACAAACACACAAGCACTCGTACCCTCGCTCCTGTTAACACTCGCTTTACGGTAGCAGGATTAGTGAGGCTTCCTCTCCGCCTACACACAGCTCACTGAGGCTCTGACACACTGTACATGATGTAAAGCAATGCCAACTACACAACAACACAGGGAAGAATGCTTATCTGATCATTCATCTGTTACTACATCGTCTTTACTGACCCTGGGTATTTGTACCAAAGATCAACTGTTGGTGTCCAGAAGGTCAGGCATTAAGTGATCCCTCTGTAACATAGATACAAAACAGCCGTGCAATGGAGTGATGATGCCTTATTGATTTTGTACAGGGTAGAACAGAGACACAAGAGATGCTCTGAGAGAGAAAGTGACAGAGTGGTTGTTTTTGCACAGGCACAATTAGTAAGATTTGTTGGAAACACAATATTTGAAGATTTGAACAATTGACAAATACAGTTAGCTTAAATGATATTGTAAAACAACATCTATATTTTTAAACAAATAAACGTTCATTGTAAAGGCTGTCGGAAATGTTACATTTAGATGTGTTTGGAAACGTTTAAGTTATTTTACTGTCCAGTTTTTTTGTGTGTTTTTAGAAAATTAAAGGGAAAATCAATACATACAACACATTTTTATTTTAACAACCATAACAACGGTTTCCTTCTGAGGTTTTGTAGTCATGTTCAGAATTACCGTAACTATAACAATGTATAGTTTCTTTACTATGTCACTCCAAATCTAATTGAAAAGTTGGCAGCCATGTTATAAAGAAACTCTAATTACGTTACCGTCCTGAGAAGCCACTTGCCAGAAAAATGTAAACATAGACAGTTTTAAGAGATTTAAATTAGGGCAGTGAGTTCCTGAGGACAAGACATTTTGGAAGTAAAGAGGTTTCATTATTTCTGTACACATGTTCAATGTGTCTGTCTGCAGCAAAGTGTAGGTGTTAGTGTTTGAGAGTACCCGTGCGTATGCAGAGAAGAAAACAAGGTTATTCTGATCAATATGGGGATCAGTGCAACATAGAGCAATCAATACTGTGCATGAATGTGTGAGCATCTGCATATACATCAATTCATTGTGCTTCATTCTGTTACTCAACATTCACATGTGCCTTTAAATAAATATGAAACATAATGATCGTGTGTATAAGCTCAATGTTTTTGGAAGTTTGTGTGATCAGAGTGGGATCAATATTGTAGTATTTTTGTATGTAGGTCAGCGCAACTCTAAAGTGTGTGTAAACAGAAATAACTGAATGTCAGTTTATTTCAGCGACTTATTGATTATTGATTGACTCATCAAACTTTTGTTTGTCCTGCTGTCTAAACGTTCTAATGTCCCACGTATTTCTGTCATGCATGCTTTCACATCAGCTTTGAAATATCAATCCAAACTGAGGACATCAAAGGTTATTATCAAAGTTTACATTACTTATAGCTACAGGATGGAAAGGCAACTTCAACCTTTGTTTGCTTAAAAATGGGATTTAGAAGAAACACAGATCTCCACGAGCATTTTAGCAATGTTTCCGATATCATCTCCTCCATACCAACATGCCTGAAAACGTTCATATTTACTGGGCGTGCCGGTGTTCACGGTAAGAAAAAACATGAATCAGCAGTTGACTGGTTGATTTCTAATCAATGGTTCACAAAAATGAAGACAAGCGATGTCTTTAATGGCATTGAACAGCAAACCAGCTTTTCACATAGAGAATAAGGTGAGCGTGAGCCAATCAGGATGTGAGGGTGTCTGCGTCAACATTTTCAAAGGACTTTGTTTCTGAGTGTCTAGTCTCCACTCATGATGTGGCCCTTATCCTCTTCTGTACAGAGGCCCCTTTCGATCATCTTGTCATAATTACTGTATCCTGCTTGTGGATGAAGATTTTTCTCAAATTAAAGTTTTAGAAATGGTTGATTTTCGAGCTACGACAAGGAGTAACTTTTGAGAAGTGTATTAGGCTTATAACCTTGACTGCTGGATCACTGAGAAGCTCATACTGCTCTGTTTCTGAGCGTCTAGACTAAAAATCCATCCTCGATGTTTTGAATAAAAACAGGGTCAGCAGCATTTTCAAATTGCTCAGTTTTAATGGTTCAAAGATGTGAAAGAAAGTGACACAAATTGACATTTAGTTTTGAGATTAATGTCAGAATTCTCACTTTTTTCTACAAATTCAGATTTTCTTTTTCAAGAACTCTGATATTAAATTCAGAATGTTCGATTTCCTCTCACAGTTCTGACTATAATCTCAGAATTCTAACTGTAATCCCAGTACTAAAAAAACTACTCACTGTGGTCAGATCTCAAAATGTTTTTCACATGTGGCCCTAATTCTCTTCCGTAGTTGTTTTGGTTTGGATGTTTTCAAATTCATCCACTTACATAACTTGAATCACTATTGAGGTCGTACATGCAAGAAGATGAGAACATTTAGAGCGCAAACACACGCTCAGACATGGACACGCTGAGCCAAGCCAAAGCCAAACACTGGAGGAGACAGAGCCTCCACAGGTGACGGCCGCTGTCTGGCAAAAGGTTCACTTCAGAGCCACAGCCCGTGACCTGTCTGGACACACACACTCTCACACACACATAAAACCCTGCAGTGACATGATAGTGCAGTCAGCTAGGAGCTCATTATCACCTGGCACTAAAATATACAGCTGACCGTCCAGGAAAAACACACACACCTGGGTCAGGCTCCGGGTCGTTAGGCAGGATATGAACCACATCTGTAGCGGCCACAGTGTTGCAAGTGTGTGGGCATATATTTGCAAGAGAGAGTATGTGTGTGTGATTGTCCCCGTGTGTGTGTGTCTCAGAGGGCTAGCTTAACGTGGCCCTGCTATCGATACTCTCAGTGTCACACACGCCTGACTGACCAGCCACAGGAAAGAGGAAATGAGAGGATTTGGAGTGTGACATTTGCGCCTGCATTTAAGAGTGTGTAAGGCTGTGTGTGTGTGTGTGTGTGTGTGTGTGTGTGTGTGTGTGTGTGTGTGTGTGTCTGTGTGTGTCTGTGAGCGCAGGCCGTATTTCCTCGTCAGTCTGCGAGGGAGCATGGGTCAACGAGTTGGTCTGCGTCTAGCAAGAGCGAGCAATCGAGCATTCACTCCTGTCTCTTTGCTTCACTGCCAGTGTTTGTTTCACACACAGGAGGTTCAGTGTGTCAGAGCGGCAGCACGTAACTCTAGAAGGAGAAATAAGCTGAGAGGAAGTGGAGAGGGTGGATGAAGAGGTGGACATGTTTGAAAAGAGAAGTAGGAGGGATGAGCGTCAAGTAGAATATGTGTAGAAACATTCAGAGGTTTTATGAAGTTTTCAGAGTTATTTTCAGAATGACTATATCTTGGAGAAATCCGAGGTCATTTGACTATCTCACTCCAAACTGAACAGGAACATTTTGCCGCCTGGTCGTAGAATGACACACTCATTCTACCATTGAGAGCGCCAGACATTACAACCACAAGAAGCCACTTGTCTACAAATTGTAAACACAGACACTTTAAGTGATTTAAGTAAGAGTGGAGGATAAATATCCAACAGCATGTGGAGGCTCTAAGTATGTTTAAAGTTTTGTGTTTAAGGTATAAAAGCAGCATTTGTACTTATCTCTAGAAGTTCTCTTATTATTATTATTTCTGGGTCAGTTTATGCCTCAATCAGGTAGCTGACATTAGAGAGATGGAGGAAAAAAGAGGAGATTTGAATAATAATCTAACAAAAGACTGAAACTAGGGACGGTCAGTTCATTAACACATTAGCTCCTCGGTCACATGGGCCTCCTTCAAGATGAGAAATAATAAGTCAGGGCTGAAATGGAATTGGAATGTGTTCAGGTTTTATGAGGAGAAATACAATAATACATTGTTAAAACTTGTAAAGAAATCACTTCTCCATTCCTTTTTCATAACAATCACCCTGATACACAGTTGGAACTTGGGTTTGCTATATAATGAACTTTGTTCCTACAGTAAAAAACAGCAAGCTTCTAAAAAGCATTTGTAGGAACAATCAAACTATGTTTTGCTTTGTTTTACATTGAAGAATGTTCTGATTATAGTAACAGATGTAAGCCTCCCAGCAGAGCAGGTAGTCGGATAACATTTACAAATGTTTGAAAATATAAATAAAAAATAAATATAGCCTGTCAAATGACAAATTCTTTTTTTAAATAGTAAAAGATGCATACAGGAATAAGTCGTCGTTTTCGCTGTCTGCACAAAAGTCTCGTGATATAAGGTTTTAAGAAATGTTTTAATGTTTGTTTAATTTATCAATGCATTAGTCTAAATCTAAAAGAAGTGACAAAATGCATGACAAAGATTATACGAGAGGCACAAACTGGAAAGTATACATATACATGCCTAAGGAAACATGTTCTTGACTTAAATAAGAGTGTTTAAATGATCCGGGTGCCAGAAAACAAAGTCTTAAAGCTTCCATACGGAGCTGTGAGTGGGTGCTTTACCAGCTATTTACAGTGGTTGTAACTTTGCACTTTTGACATTTGATGGATACTTTGTGTAGGAGTGATCCCACCACACAGCCAAAATGCTAAGTTAGAGAGGTTGCTTATTAAAATCAAGATTGATGTACTGCCTCCTTCCCAATAGTTAGAGCCGTTTACTTTCTCCAGGGCGTTTGCCTAGAAGAAAAGCAAAGAACGAGACCGGTTAGCGCTGAAAACATTCAGATGTTTGTCCTCAGCGAGAGGGCGAGGAAGAGAGAAGACATCGTAAATTGAGAGTGACTAAGAAAAGGTGAAAATCTAAAAAGGACTGAAGGCAAAAGATGGGAAGAGGGAAAAACGGAAGGAAATAAAGTAAAGCCGCAGAGTGAAGGGTTCTTTGATGAATAGGTTTGGAATGAGAGCCAAGTGCTGGTGAGAGCAGTGAAAACAAACCGGACTGAAGCATTTATTTACACTCTGCTTCTCAATTAAGTCAAATAGGCCACTTTAACAAGGCTGACATTTGAACAGCATAATAAGATAGCCAGGGCTCCTTCTGCAGGATGTATGGAAATCGGTGTACCTGAAAACACACCCGTGTGTGCCTCGCTCCATTTGTTTACAAAGATATTTCTTTGCTTGTCAGTTGTTGAATGCTTGCACACGTGTGTTTATTCATATTTTCCCGTGCTATCTCAATTCCCCCCATCGCTTACCTCCTCTGTCCCCTGCGCGTTTGTGTAAACAGAACAATCTGGAAAGCTTCAGCAGGCCCGGGAATGTTAACAGGCCGCATCGTAACGCTACACCTACAGGAGTGTGTGGGTGTCTGAGTGATGGGAGGGGAGGAGGAGGGAGGTGGAGTGTGTAACAGACCGAGAGACGGAGACTGGCCTGATGGAGACAGAAGGATGGAAAGAGAAGGTTCAGTTTCCCGTGTGTGTGTTTGTGAGGAATGCAGCACTCTGGAGCGTCGGGAAACTCCCTCTGCGGTAATGTTTTAAGCAGCTAATAAACTCTTGTGGCTGAAAAGGATGAAACTCTATCTGTGCCAGGTGAAAACCATTTCTCACGCTTGTGTGTTTAGATGTGAGCGAAGGCACAGATTCCTCATCGCGTAGATATATGCTCCGTTTGTGTGTAAAATGTCTGTTTGAAGGATAAAAGCCCCAACTCTCGGGGGAACATGTAGGCTTGATGTTTGACACAGAGCAGAACCCCTGCGGAAAAGATCCAGTAATTCACATCAGCACACCTTCACCAAAATATAAGAGGCTATGAAAAATAAGCTTCCATAATTGGACACATGGAAGAGTTTTGAAAGAGGGAGGCAGTACAAATGTGTGGGTATAAAAAATGAATGGGAGCAGTAAGTGAGCTTCTCAGTGGTCCAACAGTTAAGGTTGTAAGCCTAAAACGCTATTCAAAAGATCTTCAATATCAACGATTTTGAAAACTTACATTTGAAAAAAATCCACAAGCAAGATTCAGTAATTATGACAAAATGATCGAAAGGGGCCTCTGTGCAGCAGAGGAAACAGGCCACACCATGAGTGGAGTCTAATAAGCCCTCACATGATTGGCTCACATGACTTCCCTGATTAAACTAGCAGTGTTATATTTAAGCAATAGCTCACGACAGGCCGTGGTATATGCTCATTATATCACAGCTAAGGGGCGTGGTTCGGCCCGACGCGAAGCGGAGGGTCGACAACCCCTTATTAGCTGTGATATAATGAGCATATATCACGGCCTGAAGTGAGCTATTGCTTTTATAAAACGGTTACCAAGTGTGGAAAAATACACACTCTAATTTAAATAGTTTTTATTAGTAAATAATGATGTTCAAAATAAAATAGTCCCTCCGTTGCCTTCTGCACAAAACATAGTGCAAGGTGGTTGCTATGCAACAACACTAACAGCAAGCGAACATATTAGACAGAGAGCGTTAATCCATTATTTGGCTGTTTATTTACATTAATGTGTATGTTGCTGTTTATTGTGCATCCACTGAAAAACTGTCCAGCATCAGTAGCATGGCTTACGTGGTCACTTGTATAGGTTGAGGTTGTTCGAGGCTGTTGCTTGGCGTGGCGAGAATATTGCTCCACTTTCTCCGGTCCCCGAGACTCGGCTTCCAGTAGCTCTGGAGAGAGCTTTCGCGCCTGTGGCCATTAACGGTCATAATTTATCTGATTTGTTTCAAGACCCGCATCAGAAAGCTTTTGAATGGTGGTACTTTTCCAGTTGGTCTGACCTGCTCTTCACGTAGCTCTGCATTTCGTAGTTTAGGTGCTTTTTTTTCTGGAGATAGGCACTGCTCAATCCACTCCTCCATACTATAGTACAGGGGTCGGCAACCTTTTTGATATGAAGTGCCATTTAAAAAAAAAATTGTTATCAGCGTGCCAACTATCGAGAATTATCAACGGGGGGGGGGGGGGGGGGGGGGGGGATTGAGGAGCTTAACGCTCGTCAACTATCAGCAGGAGGGCGGGGGAGCCTTGCTGCGGGGAAGCAGTGTCGCAACATACACGATGCCGAATTTAACAAACAAATTCAAGTAATTGGTTTAAACGGCATAATAATAAGGACGATCGTCCGTTCTGTGATTCTCCAGAGCCCACATGTTATGATATTAGGGTCGCGTTGGGTCATGCAGAGTGAGATGAGATCGCTGTCCCTTTAAGAGAGAGAGATAGAGAGAGAGGGGTGTGGCTTGTGCATGTGTTTGTGGATGGTAGAGCGACAGTGAGCGAGCGTGTTTCTGGAAGTGAAACGGGAAAGCAGAAAAACAGAGGTCTGTGATGTATTTTGTGAAACAGAAGAACAGCTAAATAAATGCAACGGCCTCCCAAGAAGAGCTCACCTCTCTCCAGTCATTTAAGCTAAAGTGGGTTATTGAACCTGAAGCTTGTTGCTTCTGCCCACCTCGACTACGGTCTGGGAGACGACAGGAAAGTTCAACACACAGATGGCCAGTCCGCCCCCTTTGTAGCATATTATTTCGATGAGAGATGAGCAGATCGCCACTGGGCTTTCAACTGAATGCACAGCCACGCAAAAACTGCGGCATTTGTACAGCTCCTTATGGGTACTGCAATTAGTGAAGTGCTTTCCTCCGTGTTGAAACGATCAGCACTGCACCAGGG
The DNA here is from genome assembly GCF_949606895.1 of Notothenia rossii. Classification (NCBI taxonomy): domain Eukaryota; kingdom Metazoa; phylum Chordata; class Actinopteri; order Perciformes; family Nototheniidae; genus Notothenia; species Notothenia rossii. The sequence continues at coordinate 71,143,970 of NC_136904.1, forward strand.
AGGAAAGCGGCAGAAAGTCACCTGGAGATAAAGAGAGCGGGGCTGCGTTGCGTGCATGGCTTCCAGAGGCGCGGGAAGGTATTTTGAGTGGGGGTGCTGAGGTGCTGGACTCCAGTGAACACTATTACGGGCACTAGAGCACGCACAAAAAAACTCCCCAGACGCAAACACACAGTGGCGGGCCGTGCATTTCACACCTAGGCCTTCAGTGATGTCCTACAGTCCTACCTGAATTATTCCACCTCTTAATACCATCATTATGACGCCATGGCTCTAGAAACTATACATTTAGACAGAAACGCAGTATAACCGGGCGTTGCATCACCTTAACATAGTCAAGTACAACAGAGTTATATTAATATTTCCGAAGCATTTATAATCAATATATCCGCATTTACAATTAAGAGTGTTAAACTACCAGCTTTAAGATCGCTTGGATACGGTCAAAACTTAAAAATAAAAGGGGCTTTTAAGGCATTAGTCTACAAAGTTTTATTAAGTCCACCAAACCAAGTTTGTTAACAGCGCATTGTCGCACCCAAAGCAGTTTCATTTAAGAAACGTGACGATAAAGACACAAACTATTCACTGAAAATAAAAGAAAACAAACAAATAATTTGCATTTGTTCATGAGGATATATTTGCGACAGTGGTGAAAGTGTATTCCTAGCACTGAATGTCCACTTTGATAAAGGTTAAACCAAAACAATTCAACAAGTCTCCTTGAGTACTTTTACTGCACAGCTGAGCCAGTGCGCCACACACATCTCTATATCTCTTGCAGAAGCATCAAACATTTATTTTTTTATATATTTGTCATTTTAATTACATATATATTAATTCGTTAATATTGATTTAATATTAACGACATAAAATGACAAAAATATATTAAAATAAAATAAAAAATAAAATGCTTTGTACTCACCAAAACAACTGATTATTTGAATACAAAATCCATCCTCCTTTCTTTCCTCAAGAAGACTTCAATGACTCTGTTGTACAGTTTATCTGTGCGTTTCAGTTCCACCAATAAGTCATTTTCTATAGACATGAAGGCTAATGATGAAAGCCTAGTCTGTCCAGTAGAATTTCTGGCATAAGTTTTAATTCGCTTTAAGGCCGAGAATTACCGCTCGACAGAAGCAGTGGACACAGGGATAGTCACTGCCACACATGCCAATGTGTAAAGCTGCCCCATGCTCTCACTCAGATTTTTCTGCTTAAGGAAATCAAGGAGATCAATGGGACTTTTCCCTTCAAAATCAGTCATGGCATACATTACAGTCAGTTCTGTTTTTAGCCGGGACAGATCGAACAGTGTTCCGTGACTCTGTGTTAATTTGGCTAAGGCTGTATGCGGGAATTTTTTCCGGTAGGTCTGAAAGTGCTGGGGGTCCAGGAGGGAGAGAAACATTAATTTTTCGTGGTCTTGAAACCTACTCCGTATCTGGCAAAGAATGTTGTCCAGAATATTGCTGTGGAGTTGTTGGTAGTATGCGCGAAGGTCTCCTTGTGCTGTAGCCTACGTGGGCCTCTGCGTGCGCTCGGACCACTTGAGATGCGCGCTGTGTCCTCGTCCTCGATCTGACGAAACTGGCACCTCTCTCGCTCAATTGTGTCACAAAACTCGTTCACCCTTGTCAGACAGAATTGTACATCCAATGTTTGTTTCTGTAGTATTCCAAAGAGCACATCTGAATGCTTAAAAATCCCATTGAATGTTTCAAGCAAAAAACAAAACTCAAAATCATCCAGACGTGCATTAAATCCATCAGCGCTAAGCATAGTATCCCCATCATACTCCTCATGATGTTCCAGTATGTGGTCAAACACCTCCTTTAGGGAAACTCTCTTCTCAAAGACTGCATTGACCAATCTCGATGTATATTGCCACCGCGTTGGTGCAACATTAGGAAGACGACGCTTGCAAATGTCATCCAGCAGTTGCGTGCGCTTAGGGGATCTGGAGAAAAATGCTGCAAGGCCATTGAGGCTGGCAAAAAAGACCTTGCATTCTTTAAGCTTTGAGGCCCCTTGAGTCAGTACTAAATTTAGTCGATGTGCATAGCAGTGAATGAATAAGGCCATAGGTGCCCTCTCCTTAACTTTAGCCTGCACCCCGTTTAGTCCAGATGTCATGACCGCTGCGCCATCATAACACTGTGCCACAACTTTATCCAGACTACATTCATATTCCTCCATGAAACGGAAAATAAGAGCGGCAATGTCATCAGCTCGCTTGCCGCTTGTAACATCTTCAAATCTGACAAACCGCTCCTTGACACCTGTGTCCGTCACATAACGCAGGACAAGTGCCAGTTGTGCTACATTACCCACGTCTGTCGTTTCGTCCACCATAACAGCGACAAAGGGTGCTTTTTTAATCTCCATTTTGATCTCTTCTCCCATCACTTCAGCAATAGCATAAATCAGGTCGTTTTGTATTTTGCCTGACGTCCCAGTAAACACTTTGTTTGTGGACAGGTGGTAATGCAAGTCTGTGTTGTTCTCAGCAAGCATAGAAAGAAGCTCCACGTAGTTTCCTCTGTTTCTGGACTCGGCGCTTTCATCGTGTCCCCTAAATGAAAGTTCCTGTTTACCCAAAAACAGGACACAATCAATCAGTCTTTTCAATATTTCCCTATTTTTGTTCACCCTTTCGTTGTGGAGCTCCGTTTCCCGGCGCACTTGTTCGTTGAGCTGTAGATCCACTCGGGTGTCCCCAAAGGTTTTCAAAAGCACCATTGCTTGTAAGTGCCCAGCCGTGCTTTGGTGTCTCGTTGCTGCCTTGGTTAGACAACTCAAGTTTGCAAATCCAGTGTGGCTCCAAACACCAAATCGATCAGTTGCAAATAGCGGGCATTCCCAGCATTACAATTTGCAGTGCCTCTCGGAGGCTGTGAGCCAGGGGTACCGCTCGTAGTTAGTGATTTGAAAGTGGCGGACAAACCCTTTCCCCCGCTGTGATAGGCTCGCTAGCGTCGGGGTTGGCCGTTCTCTTCTCACGATGTCTAGCTTTTCTTGAAAAGTTCGTCTTGAAAATGGCGTTGTAATTATATCTGCGACCAAATCGATCTCTTCTCCTCCTTCAGCCATTGTGGGTTGAAAAAAAACAGCTTGTAGAAATCTACACAAATTAGCTCGTTCAAATTCAAGTTCAGTTTGCTAGCTCTACATAGCTCTGCCTCTCAATAGTGCGTATCCAATCAAAAGACGTGCACGTGCTAACGTCATCGTACGCCTGCTAGCTGGCCCGTTGTCGCCAACTCAAAATCTGATTGGTTAACGCCACAGTTTTGTTTCCGTTGACTTTAATCTACAGGCGCCCGCACTGTTGATTCTGAAGGCCTAAGGGCAGATTTCTTGGACCCTGGCAACACATTATGGCTGAAATATGATTGGATAAAAGCTCTAACATAAAGGCCAACCCTCCAAATCTCGTTCTGAGGCTGGAAGCAGCGCAACCAAGAGGAAAGCTATGAAATGAAGAGAATAGACTACAGGGAATAATTTAATACATATTTGTGGAAAAAATATATCAAAATTTAATTTATATTCTGATGATGTTTAGGCCAGCAGAGAAGGCCTTGCTGGCCCTGACGGCCCACCACTGCAAACACACAGTAAACCCGCGACTGTTACAATGAAGGCTCGATAATCAGCTCACGGCATATAGGCAGGGGTAAAGTGCTATTTTTTACGAGTGGGGAGCGGACCTCACCTCCTCTAGGGGGGTCCGGGGGAATGCTCCCCCGGGAAGATTTTTTTAAAATATTGAAGTTAAAAGCATCAATCTGGTGCACTTTGAGAGCAACATTAAGAGATCTATGGATACATCTCTCAACACCCAGATGAAACACAACTGTAAGCAGATGTTCTTTTTCTTTATGGATATTTTACAAATCACTCCCCTTTCAAACTGTATTCTTGTTTTACTGCCATATAGTATTTCATAACTGTTTTTCCTTTATTCTCTTTTTCTTATAACTATAATGATCATATGAAGGTGTGCCGCGGAAATAATCTTTTGAATAATCTTTGACCAAACCGTTTGAGACCCACTGAGATAACTTAGACTAAAGTTAACTATCTAAACACTCAGAGAGTCCTTTAGCTCACCTGAGCCTCTCAGTCTGAGAGGAGAGCTCTCCTCCAGCTTGTTGTGGAACAAACAGCTCCGTATGTCCGTTAGTGCAGCTAGCTAACCAGATGCTAACAACACGGTCCCTGCTGCTGGCACCGGTCCCTCTCTCTCTCCCCCTCTCTCACACACACTAAATGCGCTATTTCCGCACACACACATAGCCGCGAGCTTGAATGACACAAGCACACTTTTATTTCCATGCAACTCTCTGATTGGTCTGGTGTCTTGCCTCTGTTGCATTCACTGAACACGGGAAATTACATTCCTGCCGTCCTTTCTAGTGTCTTGATGAGGTTCACGTAAAGCACTGTTAATGTATTATATTATTGAGGTAGAATTGTCCGGGGCTCCAGAAAAAACCTTCGGGGCAGGCCAAAATATTATTTTACCAACAATGTGGAATTTATTGGCTACATATTACACAGATTATGCACAGCGGGAGCAGCAATAACCGTCAAATAATAATTCAGACAGGGGAGCTCCGCACCCCCTGCCTGCCGCTAGGGGGTGCTGCAGCGCCCTCAGCACCCCCCTTCCCGCGCCCATGATGGCTTCCTTCTGCAGGTAACGGGAGACGCTTAGACCACTTATTCCTAGTGTGCCACTGGTTACGGGGCCGCGTGCCAATGATGGCACGCGTGCCAGGGGTTGCCGACCCCTGCTATAGTAAGACCCCACCGGAGGTCGAAGTTAATCTTAAATGTTTCCATTTTACGCTTTGTAAGTTTGTTTCGTAACGGAAGAAATTTAAATATATTTATAAAACTGACAAGTCAAATCAAGCAATCTGATTGGTCGATAGCGTTTTTGTGGACCTCTTTGATTACAGATTTGAAAACATCGTTGCTTGCTTTAAAAGTAGCACAATTCATTATGTTAAACCTTCAAAAGTATCTAGATATCCCTGCCCTAATGCCAAAGGAACTGCACACTGAATATGTTTTGCCTTTTGATGTCTATGTCTGGACCGCTGCGTCAAAAAGGAGGGCTTCTGCCCCGTTACTTCTCCGCTGCTTTCTTGTTCCAGTATGAAAAGCAAACTGCCTGTCAATCCAACGGTATACTGTTTTTCTCAGACGCGGAGGGATACTGACTTGTTGTGAAAAGTAATTTACAATTCTACCCGTGGTAGACGCTCAGTATATCACGGCTAAGAACCAATCAGATTGCTTGATTTGACTTGTCCGTTTTATAATCCAAAATCAATGACAGGAATTGCTCATCTTATTCTCTATGCTGTAGCTGTTTTACTGTTGGTATTCATGTTTGTGATCTGACTGAAAGGTTTTTTTTTTTTTTTTTAGATTAAAGTCAGGATTCTGAGAAAACAAGTCTGAATTCTTACTTTAATCTCATATTCAGACTTTTGTTCTCAGATATCTGACTTTTTGAAGTTTGTTCTAATAATTCTGACTGACAATGTCTTTTGACCAGATCAAAAATAAATAACCTCATGTGGCTTTAATTCGCTTTTATGCATCTGTGTATGTCATTTGAAATTCAAAGGGCCTTGTTTCGCTTGTTTCAATAAGCAATCACTGAAAAGAAGCAGTGTGCTGTGTTAATCTCAGCAATTGTGAATGTTACCTTTTCAACAATCCACGTTTTCACAAGTTAACAAATATTTTACATAACTATTTTTTTTTTGCAAGTGCACAGAGGTGAGAGTGACTGCAGAGTGACACATACAGTATAGGAGAGAATACACTAAGTGTTAAAGGGACATCTTGTTGTAAATGTTCCTGTCAGGACTGTTTATATTCCCGTCTCCTGCCCTCTGGACTCTGTCTTTCCTTTGCGTATGTGTAAATGCATGTCTAAGTGTTTGTGGTGATGAGAGGCATGAGGAGTCTTTACACATTCCTACAATGTGTATGCATAACCACAAACCTGCACACACACACACACACACACACACACACACACACACACACACACACACACACACACACACACACACACACACACACACACACACACACACACACACACACACACACACACACACACACACACACACACACACACACACACACACACACACACACACACACACACACACACACACCCCCACAAACACTTGAGTGTCCTACGGAAGACGGATGAGTCTCTTCAGACAGCAGTGGAAACATTCAGTCCTTCAAGCCTCCACACAGACACTTTGTACACGTTTAGCATGAAAAATGCAACATTAATACAACAGGATGTACAAAAAACTGTTCAACAAGACAGTTGAAAATCAGTGTTTACAATACATTTGTATTATATTGCACACAAACACATACAAATAAAGATTTTCAAGGCTCCACTTTTAGTCTCTTACTCTCATTTGGCCCATTATACTTTACCACATTGCAAAACCTCATTCAAGTGAATAATGGACAATTGCTGCAGAGCTTAAAGTGAAGCGACACAGAGAATAATGTCACACTTTGCTTGATAGCTCATTTGCATTTCAGAATGGGCACACAGAGCAGAGCTGCGATGGACGCCTCATTCTGGAAAATTAATTAAGTCCCCGTTGGCTGTAAAACACATATCTTCAGTATCATCAGTGCCCTTAAATGCTTGTTGCAAATGTATAGCTCTAAATTCTCTGATGGCTGTGGAGTGTGAAACGTTCCTCCATGGGGACAATGTTCTGTAAGAGTAAATGTGTGTGTGTGAGTGTGTGTGTGTGTGTGTGTGTGTGTGTGTGTGTGTGTGTGTGTGTGTGTGTGTGTGTGTGTGTGTGTGTGTGTGTGTGTGTGTGTGGTTGAGCGCTGATGAGCGTTATTTAAGAGGCTCTCTTGAGCTCTCTCCATTTCAAATGCTTTCGGGCTCCATGGATTAGTTCCATATCAGTTTCCCCGAGAAAGTCGTAGCCACCGCCAGCGGCCTTTCATCACAGCACACACCGAGACGTGGTCTGGCGCGAGCAGAGGGGCTTTGTCGCCGGTATTACCCAAATTCACCAATACCCCCACGCCAAATAGTCCTTTCAAACCAAAGCACACACTCAGAGATTATTGTTGATCCGACATTAAGATAGTCAACAAAAAAAGATCCTAACCTCAAACACACTCTGGTCTTTCCTCATTGTTCTTCCTTTTCAATTTGCTTTCTCTTTCCTTTTCATGTTCCGACAGTAACAGTTATTAGTGATCTCTCTGCCTTGTTCATACAAATGTACATATACATATCGTAAATGTTGTTCATACAAAACCCTAATAATTCTTGCCTGCTCGTCTTTTCCATTCCCATGAGTGTTTAACCATTGATGTTCGTAATGTCTATTGAGATACAATGGATGAAAACACTCCACTCCACATAAACTCTACCACGCTACCAACAATTACGGTTAAAAACAGCTAAAAAAATATATACAAATAAAATAACTCAAAACCTTGCTTTTTAGTTCATGTTATTTAACAAAACCCTTTTGACAAAACATGCTCTTTACAATAATTAGCAGAGTAACACATGGACAAGAGGACATTGAATGCTCTAATTCTCTTCCTAATTGAGCTGTCAATGATAATCTCTCTTCATATCCTGCCTAAAAATCTCTTTATTAATTATAAAGGCTTCACCTTTTCCTTTTTTGTGTATAAATACAAGAGACAATTTTATATGAACAAACATTAGTTAGAGACTTCTCCCAAGGCCGTTACCATTGGGGAACAATTTTCCGTGTATCGGCCACAGGATTGGGCTCAAATTTCCATTTTAATCGGAACAGTATTTGTTCTTGTAATCCTGATGACAGATAGAAAGAAATACAACCAACCAAACAAACAAACAAACAAACAAACTGGAAAACACAACCTCTTTTGGTTCATTAATACTTATGTGTTGCTAAGGATAATAGCATCATATTAAGATGTTAGAAACCATGGTTCTGAGAAGACCTTATGATGCCAAAACTGCCAACTAATGGGAAATTGAGGCCGCCATCATGAGGACAGCCGAGTGTGTTAGCACAGACTCAGAGACAGACAAGCAAATGCAACTGAAACAAAAGTTATGAAGTCATGTCAGTATGGCCTCTGTGGGTTAACAGTTATTGTTCAATGTTAATAATAAACTCAATTTGCAACATGCAGAGTGAAGTTTGGGTCAAATCATGAAATATTGATACTGTTACATATAATCCAAAGGAAGAATAATTTGTCTCTTTTAGGAAAATAACTAGAAACAACTACAGTCTCTCAAAGACTAACACAAACGTAAACACACAGAGTCTGGTGACAAACCAAATCTTCCATGGAGAAAACAACAGCTAATCCTCATCCTGTCACACTCTTTATCCTTTCTAACTCCTTTATCCATGTTTAGCTCTTCCTTTCATTCCTCGCTCTCCAAACCGCCTCTTGTCATATGACCTGCAACACATCGGATATAAGACAGATCATCCAAGTATCTGCAAAACCGCAGGTTTAACCTCAACTGGTGAAACTGTGTTTGTTTGACATTTTGTACATTGTTTCGCACGTTTTACAGAGAACACAGCTACAGCGAGACAGATGGAGAGAAGAAAGTGGGTGACATTTGGAGGGTCCTAAAACCTCTCTCTTTCGCTCCCACCCTCCCTATCTCCTCCGCTCTGCCCCGACTGCCTTCCAGAGGATAAAACAGGCTTTAGGAGAGAATCTGTCCACCATTTCTCCATGCCAGCACATGGCACTCATTCATGAGAAGATCAACTTATGGCTCTAGCAGCGAGTCAGACCGGAGCTGCGCTGACCATCTGGAGTTTGGGAAGTCTTAGAGGGATGGCACTGGGGCCTGTTCAAGAAAGATGGTTTAACAAACTCTGAACCTCAACTGTTAGTTAACTAACATTGAGCTGGAGAACTCAAGAGACTCCCGTTCGAGAACATGTTTAGTGCTAGATCAATGACATCAGTATCTGTTGAAGAAATTACATTTAACCAGAAAATCCAGCAATCCATTGCAAAAATGGTCCCTCTAATGCTCTAAAAGAAGCTTCAAAGTTTGGCTTATTTCTGAGACACGCAGAATTGCGTTCAGTCCCGACCTTCTTCACTGTCTGAACTCAATTCTTAAACTAAAAACTAGAAAATCAAACTGATACCAACCATCTTTCAGAAGTGCACTAAAAGCTGTTTATATATGAAATGGCGGTATGAAAGGACGTGAACGTAGAAAATCCAACAAATCCATTGGTGTCATTCCATTAATATAATTCATATAATTATTACGCACTTTCTTTATATGGGAATGTCATTTTTAGGGGACTAGGTTCACTACTGACTGACTATCATTGACTATAAAAAAAAAAAAACTCAAAAGTTATATTATATTTTTAAAAGTATTTTAAAAATATTTTGTCAAACTAGAAAGAAAAACCTAAATTAAAGAAGTTACAACAAATGCATTTTTCTTATCAAAGGTAAACAAAAAGAAAACTGAAAAAGAATTGCCATTGAAATAAATAAATACCTCGCAATTTTAAAACTTTCATCAAATTAAATCCACAAGGTGAATCACTCTTGTTGTTGAATTAATGCAGAGGTTCTCAAACTTTTTCTGTCAGGTCCCCGCTTTGGAGAAACAAAGTCGGGCCCCCCCCAACACAAATAGTCACGTAATGGGCCAAGTTAAAGTGGACCTATCATGCTATATTTGAAAAATATATTGTAGGGCCATACCTATATAAAACATGTCTGGAAGTTTTTTTTTCAAAATACCAAACAGATCCTGCATTTTAGCCATGCCTCATTTCGCTCTATTTGATGCATTCCAGCCCTGTTTTTGCAAAGGCTGATTCTATGACGTAGTTTTAATGCAAATGAGCTGCAGCTGACCACGCCCCCCTGCAGGAGAGGGGAGCGTAATTTGAGATCAGCTGCTGGGCTGTCAGAAGAGGGGGAGAAAAAGAGATCTCCGCCCTCCGTCTTTTATTTTATGATTATATAGAGTCATTATTCATTTGTTTTAAAGCTCAATAAATAACAAAGAAGACCTTTGACCGGCACTTTTCTAATTTTTTCCGGAAGAGGCGGAGAGGTGGGTGTTTGTCATCTGCTGTTGGACTACCAGAGAGAATTACAGTGCTTGCCTCAACGGGGAGGGATTGCATTGAATTACAGCAGCGGGAGCAAACGCTTGCCTCGGGGAGGGAGAAAAAGAGCCAGAGCGTCCACAGCGGAGAATAAACAGAAGGGCAACCGTGGCAACCATGCGAGGGAAGTCTTCTTCGCTGCTTTTGTGGCAGACTACAGCGCCACTTACAGGCCTGGCATATGTACTACAGCGTCTCCAGCGCTTTCGAGCGGTCTCTCATTTCCCTGATAGGTGGAGAGTTGCCCATGTAGGCGGAGCTCCCCTTTTCTGACGTCAGAGAATTTTCGAATCTGTATCAGTCTGTATCAGATCCGTTGCAGCCCCGTTTTTAGAGATTTGGGTATGGAGGAAAAGATAGAGAGGGTTGTGTTCTCTGACACTTGGTGAGTTCCCTGACACACTGGGGACACATATTCACGTATAAAAGACGTACAAAAGTGCATTTTGCATGATAGGTCTCCTTTAACATTTATTAAAATACATCAATATGAACGTGATCATTCACTTTGCTAGAACAGTGATAATAAAACAATGCTCCATAAGTCTGTGTGGTCAAACAAAAAAAAATACATAATACAATTGTGCAATCCCTTTGCTAAAACAATAAGTTATAATACTTTGCCACTTTGCAATCTGTGCAAAAAAATGAAAAGAAGGAAAATCATGATATTTGGCAAGAAAGTGTCCATTGTCACAGCATTAGTGGCTGCAATGAGCCTGTTTTGGCAACACGTTCTCACTCCCAACCCGTCACATATTGACGGACGGTCAGGGCCCCTCCCCGTCACTCTATTACATACAGGGTACCCCTTGGAAGTCAGTTTTCAATGGGCAGGGCGTTCCATAGACCTTCATAGACCTCCCATAGCATTGATAATAGACGCCATTAGAACGCTCCCTAGCAAATGCTACCCCGACGGCCTGTTGTTATTGTCAATATTAATATAATAATTATTTATTTTTTAATAGTCACACTCGATTTCGCCGATTTTCTTGTTGCCCCAGCTGGTTGACACCTCTTTTAGCAGAAACAAAGGCTACATTAAATATTAAATCCATGTTAATCCATGTGTGTGGTTGTGGAATTAATGGACGTGCCGTTGTGCGATTGCGCAACGCAATAATTTACAAACTCTTCAACTACAACCCTAATTATATTAAAAAACATTTTAGAAGGCCTCACGAAATACTTTAATGTAAATTTAAATTTAAATGTGAAGGGATGTGTGTAATGTGGTGATTATTATTCACCCGCGGATCTATGGGTTGGGGCATTGTTGCGCACGGACATTATAGTTAACCGGACTTCCTGTTGATTGATGATTTACAAATAAACACCACTGCATATTTACTACTGTTACACATGCTGATGTAACGCAAATGCAAACTTAGGATCAATAAAGTATATCTCATCTCTTTCGACTCGAGGGATAGAATTACTAACAAAGCACTTATATACTAATAAAGGACTGGCTTATCTAAAGCCAGTTGAGTAGCACTTGAAATGTTTTAGCTCTATGAAACCTGATGTACTTATATGATTCTGTTTTCTTCAAGTTTGCATCTTGTTGGTCGAACGCACTTATTGTAAGTCGCTTTGGATATTAGCGTCAACTAAATGCAATATAATGTAATGTAAAATGATCGATGGCTACTGCCATATTTGCTTCTGAACCTTGACAAGTGCATGTTTCAGGCTTATCAATTAACAACAGGAGGGGTCACAGACATAAGACCAGCTGCTAAATAAAGCTCTTCTGACCTTAGCTTTCATGTGGGTATATATTAATTCTGCCCATTATGGGCACAAGCAATTTTCACCCATTTATTATATGTTTTAAATTTGAGTGTTTCCTATCCCCTAAACTTCCAGGGATGTACACAGTTTAATACTGGCAACTTTTTATTATGGGAAATGCAAAAACGTCTTTTAAAACTACAATTCCCAGGTGAGACGTGCCATATCATTTTGCAAAACACACAATAGCCAGCATGTGTAGTTCTGGGGACGGGGTGGGGGAGGGGGGGACCCGTTCAAATCCAGTTTTGGACAGTCTGCTGTGGTCCCATCCCATTTCAAAGTGTTGTTTGACTGAAGGGCGTAACCCTCGGCGCACACTCAAATATCCAATCACAGAGCTTGAGGTCTATCACGGGGTTTGTCAAGCGAAGCGGAGAGAATACTTACTTCCGGGTGTAAAATTCTCTAAAGCAACTAGAGCTGCTCCGACCCTCGGTCCTGACGGACTCCAACTTGTGTTTATTAATCAAACAAATAAATAAACACAAGGATAATTATGTGTTATTGTTGAGTAAATAACAGTGTGTGGTTTAGAAAAGAATACAAAATTAGAAGGAAAGAACCATGAAACAATACAGATTTCAGTATTCTGAGCCCCTACTCTCCCCATAACTGACGGCAACAACAGTTTATTATTCAATTAAAATAAAGAAGTAAAAACAATAAGTGTGGCTTGATATTGAGTAAGAAAAAGGTTGATAAACGCTGTGAGAATGGATCTGCGGAGAGCATTTCACCGCGATCCCAACTCCTCTATTACCAACGTTCAGGGAGCTCTATGCAAGTCAATGGGACGCCCTGCCCGTTGAAAACTGACTTCCAAGGGGTACCCTGTACGTAATACAGTGACGGGGAGGGGCCCTGACCGTCCATCAACATGTGACGGGTTGGGAGTGAGAACGTGTTGGTTTTGCACTGCACATTTCTTCAAAACGGGGTTGCAGGCTCAGTGGCGATGCCAGAGATTTCTTTTGGGGGTGCTGTGGGGTAGCTTGATGTTTCATAGAGGGTGCTCAATAAGGATATTGTGTTCACTACAACCTCTGGTTTGGGATTAGAAAATTAAACAGGCATATATGTGTAGATGCAAGTTTATACCCCATCTCTCTTTCACTGTCGCCTCTCTTGCTTTTTCCCCTCGAGCGATTTGAACACAAATCCTCAACTACAGAGTCTATAAGCTTGATCAGGGACTGTGTAAAGAGGCAGATGTATTTTGGGAAGATTATAATTGCTCCTGTCATGCTGGTCCCATCCGTCAAACTGACTTTAACTGACTAGTGTGTGTATGTATGTGTGTGTGTGTGTGTGTGTGTGTGTGTGTGTGTGTGTGTGTGTGTGTGTGTGTGTGTGTAAGCCAAGAGATCGTATAACCACCCCACAGTTTAACACCTTCGCCAACCACTCAAGATGCAGTTTACATCTGTGTCTTTCGTAATGTCATCACTTTTATCCTATTATTCATTTGATTGAAATGGTCATAAATCGGTATGAATTTACAAGTTATGGCCAAAAACACGTTTTGTTATGTCACGGTGACCTTGAGCTTTGTCCTCAAAAATCATATGAGCTCATCCTTAAATAAAACTGGAGATTTGCGCCAAAGTCATACACAAGATTGGGACTGATGGTCAACCCGAAAGCATCGGCCATCGTCTGCGTACAGGCGGTACAATATGTGAGTGTGTGATAAAGTCAGTGGTTACCCCAGCAGATACTGTTAGGCTAAACTCAAGGCAAGAAAGTCTTCAAACCATGCACTAGTAGTGCACAAAGTTGGAACTAGTTCAGTCATGATCCAAGTGGATGTTTGGCTAAATTAAAAGAGACTTCCTCACGGCTTTTCTGAGATATCACGTTCACAAAACTTAAACAGCCTAAAAGCATCGGCCATCGTCTGCGTAGAGGCACAACAACGTGTTTGTAAGTGTGTGCGAGAAACTCAGTGGGACAGCAACAACTTTAAACATCTTGGAGTTCATTATTTTTAAGTAACCTAATAAGTTTAATGGCTCATTTTAGCTCTGAATTGAGACTCTTGTTTGGGTCTGTGCACAACTTTGGTGTTAGCATCAAATAAAAAGCTACATCTAATTTAAAAGTACTTTTCTTCAGAACTGTTTATGTAATATAAATATAAAATGTTTTTCTGCTTGTTGAAATGTGTTTAGTGGGTTATGGTTTGTGCGGCTGAAAGACAAATCGAAAGAATGGTGCAAGAGTAGCAAAACATCAGCAAGGATTTGTTGCTGAAGGTTAAAGCCTCTAAGGTGCAGGGAGAGCATTTTACCAATCTTTTACTTTTACTGCCAAGTAGCATTCTAATAATCTCTTACTACACTTCACTAATACTAGCCAAATTGTACCTATACTCATACATTTCAGAAGACTAAATCCATATCAGGTGCTAAAATGAACACTGTCTCGATCCTTCAATCCTATAAAGCAATTTGGGGAACAATCGTTGTTTTCTCTAGAAATAAATTTACTTGACTAGTCATTTTCAGTACACTCAAGGTTGGTTATTTCTGTATGATTAGCTCTGTGTGGCTTATTCTGTTGTAATTATTTTAGAAAACAAAATATTACTCACAACAATAACACTCATTAGTCAGATAAGACTATGCCAGTGTTGTCACAGCTGCTGACTGACAGCTTTATAACTCCATCACTGTTTTATTTCTCTAATTGAAATGTCATGTTAGCTTGTGTGCTGAATTTGTTTCTTGACCGCAGAGTCGATCAAATCCTTTTAGATTGCACTGGAAACTTTCAGTGACAAATGAACATTTATGGAAAATGAGGCCATTTTGTTATTTTTCTATGACTATATCAGCAAACACATAACAAAAAAAAAAAGACTCAATACCATATTTTTCTGTTGAAATTCCATCATATTACAAGGTCATAAAAAATAAGAGAGTGAAAGGGCTCTGTGAAATGTGGATACAAAGGAAAAGGAATCAGCAATGAAAAGACAAGTTATGTCGGCATAGTGGAAAGAGATGAAAGAAAAGTAGACAATTGCTGAGGTGAATAAAGCAACTTCATTTCCTTTTTAGAGAAAAAGCAGCAGTCCTCACTCGCTTTGTCTATTCTCTCTCTGATGGTGTCATTTCTCCTTTTATCAGCTCCTCTTGACAAGCTAAATAGTGTTGCTGTAAAGAATAATGTGTTTCCCACAGATCAGGAAGACATGCACAGGTGTTGAATAGTGTGTCTATAAATATCTAACACTCCACAAAGGACATTCAAATGTCTTGACAATAAAAAAACACAGTAAAGATGCAGTACTAGTCCTTATTGAACTGAAGTGAACAAACTGATGGTTGCTAATGCTCGTACCCAAGAGCCGACCAAATGTTGGTAATGTCCCTATCTTCTGAGACCCTGTAGTAGTAGTAGTTTGGGATATTTGTCGGATTTCTAGGCTTCGACCTATACAAAACACGCCGTCAGGTTTTAAGCATGCATCCTAGAGAAGCTACAAAAAATGGCAAGCATAGCATGGAGAAAAAAACCTGTTCCATAACAACATATAATCCTGGAAGGAAGGGCTACATTTAAATGTTTTATTCACAAACAGCAACCCGCAAAAACCTTACTTCTTCTGCCTTTAACGTATTCACATGTGAGGGAAAATACATGTAAAAAGCCATCAAACGGCAAATCTGAGATTAAGTAGGTAAGTTGTTTGAAAGAACCAGTTTTTGATAACTAAAACGAGCAGGTCAAACCTTTTGCTGAGTTATGTTATACATACTAACAGTACTTGCTATAGAGGAATACATAAGAGATACATAAGAACAAGGTGAGGACATATACTGTAAGCCAAGAAGAAACAGCATGTATATTGGATGGCTTTGCTTCCTGCGGGGATGTTTCTACATTTGTGAGATCACTGAGAAAGTCACATGTGGCCAGGGCACACTCTTCCAGGTTCAGGTTCACAGACTTTGTGTTTGTGTCTGAGTGAGTTTATCATCCCATGTGTTTGATTTTGCTCGCAGCAGTGTGGGAGTTTGTGGCCAACTGTTCATACCTGAGTGATGTTTGTGTGAACCTCCTGGCTGCTCTCCTCTGTCCTGGAAGACCCAGGTTGAACTGGCATCATGAGGCAAAGATGGCAAGCAGCCGAACACAGCAACCGCACACGCACACGCACGCGCACGCGCACGCGCACGCACACGCACACGCACACGCACACGCACACACACACACGCACACACACACACACACACACACACTAAAACAAACCTCTTCAGCAACCTGGAGGAAGCAAGAAAGAGAGCATGAGTACAGTATGTGTGCTCGAAAGATGCCTCAAGGTTACCACTGTTTGTTTGTGTGTGTGTGTGTGTGTGTGTGTGTGTTTGTGTGTGTGTGTGTGTGTGTGTTTGTGTGTGTGTGTGTAATGGGAAAAGGGGAAACATCTGCCAGTGGAGTTTACCACAAGTCATTACTGTGCAAATGGGACAAAGCAAATGTATTTTTTTACACAAGCACTTAGAGGACACACTCAGTATTCTTAATACACTGTCCATGACCCTGTCAGGATGTGAATCTTGGGACACACAGAATTTGCCATAATCAACAGTTCCACTTCTGCTCTTCTGTATGTGGTCAACACCCTCAAATGGTTCATTTACACTAGCAGTGTTACATCTCTTTGGTGGAATTTTTCACAACCTGTTGACATTAACTGGTTACAAAGTAGACATGATAGGGCTTTGTTTTAAAGAGTTGCAAATCAGAAAGCTTGAGAACCTATAATGTAATGGAAGTAGTCATATGTTGTAACCCCTTAGTTTGCAGACTACCATTTTGAAAGCCCAAAGTTTGGCATTTGGTCTTTCGCCATTGTGTTTTTTTGGAGTGACCATATTATGGCGATGGAGCCTTGAAGGATCGAGACCCAATACAGTCAGGTATTGCTTGAATAGCAAATCCTTAGCAGCTAATGCTAATAATAGCTTAGTTTGGAAGGTCCATTATTAATTCAGGTTAACTGTGATATTATTTCAGATGCTAATGTTGGCTAGCGGAAAATCATGCTTGAAACAAAATGTACTTAACCTAAAAAATCTAATGCTGAATCACATTGTGACAGCCACACCTTGTGATCATGGTCGCAATTTGTCAATTACAAATGAGCTATCCCTTATAGCATACCTTGCTTTTTTCTAATATTCAACTCTTAATCTGACCATAATAGACAAAATGAACATCATGCTGTATTTAAATAAGATCTCAGAACATCCTTAGGAAAATGTTGAAAAAATGAAAATCAAATTAGAAGTAGTGTCATTTTCTCATAGACCTCTATGGAATCAGACTTATTTTTGCAATCAACACAGTCGTAATACACACATATATATAGTGACTATACCTAATTTCCCCAAATGTAACAATAACACTCAACGTTAAAACAATATTCGGAAATAAACTTGTTCTGACCTAACTTTGAACTTCAGCTTTTGTCCAAGAGATTCAGG
The DNA here is from genome assembly GCF_949606895.1 of Notothenia rossii. NCBI lineage: Eukaryota > Metazoa > Chordata > Actinopteri > Perciformes > Nototheniidae > Notothenia > Notothenia rossii. The sequence continues at coordinate 71,161,479 of NC_136904.1, forward strand.
ATCTCATAAACCTTTTAAACAACCACACCCAAAATGCAGCTTTTCCTATATTTTTTCTGGAGGGCATACAAAGTGCTGAAGGGGATGATTAGATCTGATGACTAAATGGAAAAAAGACATCTGGCCTTGTGTATCACTTCTGTATACAGTATCAATGCTGATTTATACAGTATTGAATTGCACCATCGGTTTCCGTCAATGATGATTTAAACTCATTGAAGTTCCAACGACCCTGAACACGGTGGTATATTTGTATTAAGATGTTTTAAATGGATGTGTGTGTGCACCCAACACACTCCTGATTCTGGACGGGGCTTGTCACACTCTAATCATTAGTACACACAGTCATAAAGAAAACAAGATCGTAAGTTGACGATAATTAATGAGTATTTTGGGAGGTCTGGCAGCTCCAAGGGCGGCCTTCAAACAAAGAGTGTACATGAAAAACAATCAGAAGTCAAGGGAACACAAAGCATACTGCCAGGCTGCCAGTAATTGCTGCAACTGAACAATACCTTGCCAAGCAGACACACACACACACACACACACACACACACACACACACACACACACACACACACACACACACACACACACACACACACACACACACACACACACACACACACACACACACACACACACACACACACACACACACACACACACACACACACACACACACACACACACACACACACACACACACACACACACACACACACACAAACTGGCAGGCAGTCATAATGGAAAATCCTAATTACAATGGCTTCCAATGATTATTAAAACTATACTAATAATAACTGCTAATAATTACAGCATGCCAACCTGCCTTGGAAGGGTGTTTGGAGCAATTACACACACAGTCAGTCAGTGACTACTTCATTCAGTCAGCGAGTCTACTAGGCTGTTTGACAGTCACTCAAACACAGCATCGGTCACCGAGGTGACCACCAGAGACCACTCAGTCAGACAAAAACCTTATTGGCTAATGGAGATCTTAGCAACATTGGTTGGTTTAAATGATAGAGAAGAAGCCAGAGTGGTATATAGAGATTAGCAAGGGGATGTGGGATTTTTACCCGTGTGCCAAACTGGAGAACACATTCTAAGTATGGAAAGATATAATTTAGTCAAACATTTATAAGTAGGTATAAAGTAAACTGTTTAGTTCTTCCACACTCTGCATTTGCTTCATTTCATGTTAGATTCAGATACAAAGAAGACTCCAGAAGCACACTGCAATTAATCTTTGTAACTACTACTAAGTTCTCACATGCATTAACACAAACACAAGTACTTTAATAGCTATTACAATCAGGACATTGGAAAATACACAAACTTTGTAGATCCATACTGAACACTGTGCACAAAATAAACCTTGGCAGTGACTCGGGAGAATTGAATTACTTCCTCTCCCGCTCCCCATTGGCCGAGAGGTCTGGGATATGCTAATTAAGTCTTGACAGATAAAGCAGTCCCTTGGCCTCTGTGTCTCATTACTACTAACTTGCTCTGATTGCAGAGCGAGTCCAGCACCCAGTGAGATAAATAAGAGAGCACCTTAAAGCCACAGCCTGTGACTAAATGCTTATTCATCGGAGGGATATGACCTAGCAGTGTGATGGCACCCCGCCAAAGAAACTTAAAAAAAAAGTTTCTGCAGCAATCAGTGTACCTTATCTTCTTTTTCTAATTGATAATTAGTCTTGCATTAATTTAGGGGCCAACATCTATCTCTTATCACAAAGGTACAATTTATCAGCAGCTTAAATGATGGACTAAATTGGGTTGGCAATGTTAATGATTCACCTTGCACGGAATGGGGGGACATGAGGGAAATAATTTCTCCTGACTCATATTTAATTAACCTTAGCAGATGTGCTGGGCATGCATTGAAAAAAAGACATGCTTAAAACATTTTAAGAAAGACAACTTTGACAAGCAATCTTTTAAAATGGATATTTTAATGCAAAAATGTAATGTTATATACATAAATATATCAAATGTAGGAAAAGAGTAATATAAATCATTGTTATTGTTACGACATTATAAAATGATTTTTTGGGATAAAAGCAGTTTAATAAAAACATGTTATACTTCTATGATAGATATTTTTAAGTTGGCTTCTTCATATTAGGAGTACCAGAACTGTTCATACAGGAGACTGGGTAGTACCTTCAGCTTGTGCAACTCATACTATGTGTTGCCAAACAACTCAGAGTTTGATGTTATCCATGCTATGCAAAGTACCATGTGTTTTCTTCTTAAATAAAGTTGAAATTGACCTGTAAAGTTGATTATTTTCATGTAAATTGCTTATACAATACTGAGGGAAAACTAAAATAACTGAAATAAAGGTGGTTTCTTGCAGAAGCATGGTAACTCAACACTCCAACAACCCTGACTATCATAAAAAAGAAATGCATATACAAATAAATGCGTTCAAAGAGTTGAATAGTAGTACAACAACATATATGCGAAATTGCGTACCGGTAACAAAGGATAATGTAATGTTCACATCTCAATAAACTGCAGCTATGAAAAGCTTTACCCAGCATTCAGATACACACGGCTAAAAATACATATTCCATCTTTATGTCTAAAAGTGGTGCAAAACATTTTGGAATGATAACAGCAAAATTGTCCATGTGACCCAAGCAGATCATTTCTCTGCTGCTTCATAATATGCTGGATTGCATATAGGCAGCTACGATAATCTAAAGTAATACAGTTGACGTTTTGGTAATGAACAAACCTCTTTTTGGTATATTGGTTACAGACTAGCACATTTTAATTCCTCAATGTAAATGATTATTTAAAAAAAAATCTCATTATCAACACTGAAGGTCCTGGAGTGTAAAACAAGGGATTTCATCATTTCAGTTAATGTATTATATGTCCTCAGAGCTAAGAAAATAGGTCGACTAATTGACTGTTCAATTGACAGAAAAATATTTGTCATCATATCATAAAGTAATTGTTTCAAGCAAAAATGTTTAAATCACTGAAATATGGAGATGTACAGCCTTTTCTCTGCTTTCTATCATATCATAGTCAAAAAACAATGACTAAGCAAGAGAGAGAATGATCTCACGAGGCATGTGAATCATTTGGATGTGGTTTCTGTTAACTTGAACATCTGACCAATCTCCTTAAACTGTGGTTTATTATTGTTCTTTCACTACTAATTTGAATTTTGATGTCAGTACTGGTACTGAAGAGTGATAACATATTGACAACACACACATTAAGTGATTCCCAAAGTAACTTCATACAATCAATAAAGCCCACTCCTGTAACCCTCCTCCTACTGCAGAACAACTGCCGCCCAAATATTTATGAACTTTTAATCTTTTCTCTGCTTTGTTCTCATTTAAAAACCCTCTGAATCAAACCCTTACGGACCCAAAGACTTTGGCCTTTATGGCACTGCACATGTTTTACGATTTATTCCACCTCCCTCCATGCATACTTTTAGCCTATCACGTCTTTCTTTAATCATTCTTTCTTCCCTACATCCTTTTGCTTTATTGTTATATAATTTCTTCTCTACCTGTCGATACTTTTCCTTTCTTTTCATATTTCTCATCTTTTTTCTTTCCTATCAGATCTATCAAACCATCCTGGATTGAGATGGTTTAAGACAAAATCTACTTCACATTTCTTTGCATGGGGTTCGGTCAAATTACTTCAATAGGCGCTTTCACACCGGAGTACTTTTCCCAGGAATAGTTCCGATAGTTCCTGGGATTTTGCGTTCACACCAAAAAGATCTGGATATAGAATTGTGTTTCGGGAACCTTTTCACCCCTTTTTAGTCCCTGCTAGAGAGGTGGTACTTTCCTGGGGATGAAAAGGTTCCAATTTCTGATTGGCTGGGCGACTTGCAAACCACGCCCCGTAAAACTCGGTTGGCAGTATACGCTGTGAAGTTGTTTGCGGCCCGCCAGTAATCCCAAAGCAGAATAAGAAGAAGTGACGTCAGCGGCTTCATTTGCGTAATCCTCCCTCAGGGACTTATTCCGGTGTGAATGCGATCTACTAGATAGTTCAGGAACTAAAGAGTTCCGGGGAATTAATTCCGGGAACTATTCCTAGGAAAACTACTTGGCGTGAAAGCGCCTATTGTTACATTCACTACAGTGGGTTTCATCCTCATCTCATAAAATGCAATTCACCTAATCCTGAAAAGTAATTTTAAACATTTAATCTCCATTGAAATTAATACTGCTGAGCTTTGTAGAGCGAAACACAGAAATGGTGAGCTGGACTCTCACTCTCGGTTTCACTTAATTGATGGTAGAGTAAGTGGCTAAATGGATATACTCTGTGGTGCAGTGCTGAGGAGAGCACTCTGGAGCTCAATCCATGTTTCAACAAGGCTTGTAAGCACTCCACCACGCGGTGACGCCTACACCACCAGGTCACAGAGATGTGCCATCCATCACACCGAACTACAGTACATGGCATACACAGACAACGAGAAAAAGAGGCTGCTAAGTAACACAGAGGGAAGATAAGCACTGACAACTGGTCAGTTACATGATTACCTTTTTTATGCCTGGTTTACCCAGCAGTGGTTTACAGTATAAACATCTCTAAGTCATTAAAGTTTATAGATATATCTGAATATTGATCTTCAGATTAGATTGGACGAGATACTGGTAACGGAAGGGTTCTGGCTTCCGGTTTGAGTCCTAGTGGTATTTCCCGTTGATGTTTGATTAGGCTCTGGTTGCATGCAGGTAAATATTCCAGGCAGAAGTAAAAATAGGCAGAACACATTGCCGAAACTTAATCTGGGGAACTCATCGGCATTTATCTTACAATAATAGAGCTTTTTATTAGCTTGATAATTGGCTATTTCTCAAACAATCAAGTCGTACATGTCATATCTTAACTCTCTCGTTGAATCCCTTTTTACTAAACTCTGAGTAGCGCAAGGAAGAATAGATCTTAGCCCAGATATTATAAGGCTATACCTAGTTTCTCGGGGTCAGTTGCCCCCAGAGACTTAATGTTTGTCCTGTTGGTTTTTCGTTAACCTATCGGTTCTGCAATCGTCAACATTCCATCACATAAAGCCTGCTACAAGACTGAGATATGACCAAATGGCTGATTGTCGTGGTTTGATAAAGGTTAAACAGTGACCCTGAATGTATTGCCTGACATAATTAAGCAAAACTCAGGTCACATTGGATAGATTCAATAAACACAGGTTGTACCATGAATTGAGTACCGATGACTTGGAAAATGTAAGTGTAAAACATATGTTTTCATTCATTGAAGAAGTCACTCAAAAGAAAGTGAAATATTCAAAAACACACCTAAGTGGTAGAATGACATGAAATCACAATAACTATGGGATTTTTGGAACATTTTCAACATCATCTTCTACTTCTCAACTCGAGGAGACTAACAGCCACTTTATTGGGAACACTCTAAATAGTCTTTACATTTGGCTTTATTGCACAAGAACACTGATGCTAGAATGTGTGATTTAGATGTTTGAATGGAGTTAGAAGACCACAAAGCAATGCTATATTGTACTTTAGAATCTATTATCTTTTGTCCTGTTTGTGTGGCAGCAGTAAAACCATGAGGTGCAATACAGAAAATGTAGAGCTTTATGTAACGCCTTAGTTCAAATGGACCCAATTACCTTTGTGGCTCTGTCTGATTCTTGAAAGAGACGACTTAATCAGAGTACATTGAAAAGTAAAAACCCTGCTAATTTTATACGGCGGGAAGGCTCAAATCAATTTAAAAGACTTCAAACAAAAAGACATTATGCATTATGCCAACCACTCTATAATTAACCTCCTTTACCTTTCTGTGTATTACCATATACTTCAAACGGCGTAGAGAATGTTTGATAATAATAGTGATTCAAATTAGAGGTTTCAATTCTATGTCATTGGAGTACCGCAAGCAGAAGAGCTGCAAATCACAAAGCAATTAGCATTCTGCTCATTCTCATGTCTGGAGCTGATTCGTCTACACAGCTGCTGTCATGGCATTCTTCTGTCTTGGGTTGGTTTGGTTTTGGTGTTGCTGTCGCCCTCCCTCCCCAGGGTAGCCATATTGTTCTGGACCGGGATCCACCATGTGCCTGTAACCCAACAAACATGTTCTTAGAGCAGAGTTTTTCTTTTTTAATGTTCTTTCTTATTATGTATTGATGCAGAATTTACCTGGGATCATCTTCATCCACAAATCGCCCCTACCTGTAACCCCCACCCGTTGTTGCACGTGTCATAGTGTCGTACCGCAGCCCACGAAGTGGAGGGGTGGGAGACGGGGGCACGTCCTGCCGCAAGGGGCCTCTCTGCTGAGAGCTGAAGGCAGAAAGCAGGAAGGTCCACCATTATCCCAATATAAGAAAAACAGAATGAAAGCCTCTGAGCATTATGGGTCATGTTATATAAAGTCACTTTGCATTTCATTACCTTGGGTGGGGGTGGTACCCAGGGTCAACGCCCCGGGGGTCAACGCCCCGGGGGTCAACGCCCCGGGGGTCAACGCCCCGGGGGTCAACGCCCCGGGGGTCAACGCCCCGGGGGTCGACCTGCCGGGGATATGGCTGACCAGGCGGGTAGCTAGGGTAGGACGGGGCCGACTGGGAGTTAGGGTTAGGGTAGGATGGGGACTGAGGGTATCCCTGTGGGGCCTGAGGGGGTCCGGGGTAATGACCTGCCCAGGGCTGAATGGGGTAGTCCACTGGATCCATTGGGCCTCGTCTGGAACAGAAAACAGCACAAAGTTGACAAAGTTCAACAAGTGATATTCTATATTTTCTAGAAAAAAAATATTTTGATATGGCACTGTAATACATATAAAGAGTAAGTACAGGTGATTCACTCTCTAAATGGGGGAGGTGATGGGGAAAAAGCTTGTCTGAGAAAGTTTCCCATGGGATGAACTCCTACAAAATAAAGTTATTGCCCATTTAGTTAACAGAACTAAGACTTTAGAGTTTATCGACCAATGACATTTAATTCAATGAATCACATGATGGCAGGTGCAAAAAAAAGATGTATTGGAAGATTATGGCTTTATCTACAGTAAGTTCAACAGAAAGAATATACTTTCATATTGTGCTGGACAGTACCATTTAGATAAATATATAAACCTGTACATGTTATAAATGGTACTCAGTGAAATAAACAAAGTTAGCCAGGAAGACAATACGATGGAGTTCTAACCTCTCAATCAAATCCAATTGTCCACAATACAACTAATTGTCAACCGTAACCCCAACCCCAACATTGTGTTGAAGTTTGCTGTTTTTGTTCACTTTGTGATGTTCTTTTCCTGTCCTTTTTCAAGATATTGTCAGTAAATACTAATGCTGAACTTCTTGTAATTTTCTTAGGCAAATGTGTTGACTTAATGGCTTAAATATTCATGAAAATCTGCTAAAAACTATTTATTTTGGACCAGACATAGAGAGGGAAAGGAATGCATGCAGCCAAGAGCTCATCCCGGCCAAAGATCACATAGCAACAGAATATAAGTGACATTTGACAGTTTTAAGTAGGCTAGGGCTCAGTTAACACACACACACACACACACACACACACACACACACACACACACACACACACACACACACACACACACACACACACACACACACACACACACACACACACACACACACACACACACACACACACACACACACACACACACACACACACACACACACACACACACACACACACACACACACACAGCTGCGGTAATCCAGTACAGTCCTGTTAATAGATATCGATGTCTTGTGCCCAGTGGAAAGCAAGTATACAAACACATGTCGTCCACATAGCTAACATAATGAGGTATTACATTTTATCTCTCTGTCTTTCTGTGTCTACTTATCTGTCTACATTTATTTCCCGTCCTCTCACAATCTACCTAAATGCTTTTTTGGCCTCTCCTTCTACCCCTTTTGCCTTATTCTAGCAAGGGTATTCATGATATTTTGTTTGCGTACTATACATAATTGCCATGAGTGTGTTTTTTAAATATCATGCACTATTTTGATTATTATCTACTCATCATTTTTATTAATATGCTTCAAAATAATGTGTACTGAAGCATGTACTTGTGCTAAAATGTGTTCAGAGCAGAATCATTTTACTCTCCATTAAGTGTCATAATGACTCTTATCACCGATATGCACAGTTTAGTGGGTGCAGAGACATTAACCAATCACAGTGTTGACCTGTTGCCTGGAGATAATGTTAATGTGGAGGACAGACTGAACCAACCACAGATTTATGTATAAATACTGGCGCACACACTCAGAGTGCTGGTGGTCTCCATGCTGACGCCTGTGTGTGTCAATTTGGGTGGTCAGCAGTGGAAAGTGTATAACTAACTGCATGCCCGTCGTGTTCGGGATGTCTGCTTGTGCCCCTCCTGGCTCCATATCCGCTGTCAGAGAGTGTGTGTGCGTGAGAGAGTAACACACACATTTCTGCTTTCCTCATACGTCAACCCAACTGTCATCTGCCTTGTGGTTTTCGACTTATTCTGCTACACTTATTGTATGTAGCTCAGGGTATGAGCTACATATCTCAAATGTCTTCTTTCTTGATAGCTACAGCCGCTTCTCTTCTGCTAGCAGCACGTACAGTGAGCCTGCCAGCTGTCCTTGTGTCTGCCTGACTCTCCTGCTCTCCTTTTAGAGGGTTTTATGAGCACAGGTCTGCCTGCCAGCCAATCTGCATGGCCTGCTATCCATCCCCGAGCCTCTATACCTGCTCCCCTATCAGTCAGTCAATCTGTCACCGGTCCCTGGCACCGATAGTGTCACCAAGGCAGAGATAAGGGGCTGGGGAGAGGTGACGGGGGGGTGAAGGAGGCCGGACAGAGGGAGATAAGGTAGAACTTAAGTAGGGGATGAAAGGAGAAATGTACTGAAGGGGAGATGCAGATGAAAACAAAGATAAGGAGTGGGGTAAAGAGGTGAGAAACAAACAATAAAAAAAGCAGTAGACAAAGAAAAGACATACGGCACCTTAAATGTTAAAATAATTAAGACTAATTCGTACTACTATTCAACTATTTGGACATATGCTTTACTTATTGTTTACCTATTTAAAATGCATCATGAATAATTGAAATATTTTAAGCTTTTGAACAATTTTTCAAATTAAATTGTACCAAAAGTAAATTGAAAAAAACCTTCAAATAAAAAGTAAATACCGTAATAAGAAGCAGAACAGGCCAGTGGACAATAAGATATATGATATGAGAATATATGTTTCTTTATTCAACTTGAAATATAGAATAATGTTAGCATTACTCTATTAAACGTACATTTTATTCATTAGGATTTATAGCAAATGACACTGGTTGAAACCGCAAAAACAAATCTAATGTAGTTATTTAACAACTGTAGAAATGAGTGAAATACAATAAGACAATGTTGATTAAAGATAAATAAAAAATGGATTAGAATAGGCAAAGAGGATTAGAAGCTGTCCAGAATTTAAAAGACCATATGGCACATAAAATACCTCATTACCTATCTTCTCTTCCACCTAAGTGCACTTTCATTCGTTACAGTTATAAACTGCTGTACTGGATCGGATGGCTCTGACCAATTTGTGCTTATTGGTTGCCTGTGCCCTGCTTAGATTTCTTTGTGATGCGCCGCCACGGCCAGTTGGCAATGATAGACTGGAAGTAAAGTGGAAAAACATATGGAAAAAATTGTCACGTTTATTGGATCCATGGGAGGATTGGTGTTGAACAGGTGCTGGAGAAAGCTGGAAATATTTAAAGTTTGACTTCATCTTTTTAATAGGGTATCTTCTGGGGCGTTGGCTGGACAAAACAAGCAATTAAAAAGTTCCCTTTGTCAAGGAAATGTGATGGGTACTTTTCATATTGTTCGGACTAAACGAATAATCGATCAGTCTAAAGAAAAAAAATAACTTGACAGATTCATGAGAATAATCATTAACTGAAGATTTATAGCCTTGGGAGAGTTGCCATATTGGAAACGGGGTGGAAATCCAGTGGGGATCTTTAGGGAATCCACTGTAAATCCGGTGACAAGTTTGGAATTCTCCCTCCAGGAAACCCAGTCAGCACTGCACAGCAGCTGGGGATTATGGGGTAATGAGGATGGAACCTATTACTGGCACACACACACTCACATACACACTGCAACCTAAACGCAGTGCCTTCTCTTAATCACCCCTCCCAAACCCCACGTACTCTGGAGGAGGCAAATTGGCACACAGCTGGAGATGAGTTAAGACCAAATGAGGAGGCTGGTGGTCTGCGTTCATGTATGTGTGTTACAGAGACAGGGAGAAAGATAGAAACAGATGCAATGCATGAGAACAGCTTCCTGGCACATGCAACAACTAGTTTAACATAATTGAGAGAGTAATCAAAGCAAAGCGAAATAATTGAAAACGTTCCAAGCAGAACGGAAAAGCCTTTGGGGCTCAGTTTGAAGTGAAATTCAACTATGCAATACCTGTTAGGGGGCGACTTAGTTATGTTGTTAGCTTTGTCTTTAGTGCAATGTTAAGGTTGGATAGTACCAGTGCTGGTAGAGGTACTCAGATCTTTTAAGTAAAAGTAGCAATACTAAATTGTAAAAATACTCTGTTACAAGTAAAACTCCTGTGTCTAAAATCTCACTTCAGTATAGGCATACATTATTATGTATTACACCTTTAGGGTTTTCTTCCCTTTCTAGTGTGTGATATAGGATTTTGTGCATGTAAACAGTCTGCAAAGGTCAAAATACCAAAGTTCACTCAAGAAGGGGTTTCTCTCACACATCCCCCCCCCCTGCCTAAAACGCCTCCATTGGACTACATGTTTACTTCTGGAAAAAAGTGAACTCTGTAACATTAGCGCTTATATTGGCTAGTTCTCTAACACATTGTAGTAATAGGCTAATAGGAGGGACCTATCTAAGCGGTTAACCAATCAGAGCAGGCTGGGCTCTGGTTTCAGACAGACAGCGAAAAGAGGTGCTCCAGGCAGTATGAGAAAAATAAAGAATGTTTTCAGCATTAAAGCATGTAAACATGTCACAGTAGAGGCACAACATATGTCCTTTTTAATTACTTTGTATATTGATGCTATATCGTAAACTATATATTGACATGTATATAATATGTCAATGTGTTGTCTTTTAGTTGATTCAAATTGTGTATTAGCCAGTGGTGAACCATCAGGGCCTTCAAGGTATTCAGAGAATACCCTGAAACACTCAGATAAAACAAACACAAAATCGATTTAATTATTTAAATACTATTGTATAAAATGTAAATAAAATGAATACATGAGAATCGTATCTGTGTTGTTGATCTGTAATATTACAGTGTTACGTTGATTTGTTTGTCTTTCTCGGTCCATCCATGCACTACGCATTTCAGTGGTTTTGTGTTAGAAAAAAAACAAAAAACGTTGCAGGGGTTGTTTGTGCGTCTACAGAAGGTCCAGTTGTGATAGACACGGTTTGCCACTGGTATTAGCTAATAATCTGAATAATGTAAGTATCTAAAGGTGTCAGAACAATTTACAGTAAAAAGTACAATATTGTCAAAAATGTAGAAGTACAAAGGTAGATACAATTACTGGTACCTCAAAATGATATGTAAGTAGTAGAGTACTTGATTGAATGTACTTTGTTACATTCCACCACTGGATAGTACGTAGGTTGGATATTTGAAAGGATAATTGGGAAGATTTTCTCCTGGTCTGACAGTAATTGAGAGTAGTGTGATCCTTGCTAATTCCTTGGTATTTAAGAGATTTCTGATGGATTTAGAGGAAACAAGGACTTGTTATATGTCTTCTGCACCTGCCCCTCTCTCTCATAAACACTCACACTTTCACTTACTCTTTCTTAAAGGGCTGGATACAGCTGTTAGACTACTGGAAACACACTCAAACTCATACACACACATACCCACACACAGCCATCGATCATCCAAGCCTGTCCCGGAGAGACACAAATACCTTTAAGAAAGAGAGACACGACGTTGCGTTGTGACACGACACATAAAAAATCTCCTGAGAGCCCGTGACAGCCATTTTGCAGATGGATTGTCTCAATAAAACCAAAAGCAAAAACACAAACAACACCGCCTCAAAATGAGAAGAGAGGAAAAGTTTGAGACGAGCGGGGGAGGGTTATAGAAGGTGAGAACGAGAGAAGGGAGGGAAAGGGGGGGAAGTAAGGAGTGATATTCAAAGTGAGTGGGGAAAGGAGGGGAGATAAACTACTGCAGCTTTAATCCAGTTATATCTTTATGAGTCTTTATAGAGCCGAGTCTTCACCTCCTGCTTATATCAATTTAAAAGAGATTTTGGGCTTGGTGTTGGGAAAACACTTCATATATTCAAATTGCATTCAAAAGCGTCAGACTCTTTGTCAATGAGAGTCACGATATTTTGACAGTCTGGTAATAAAGCAGATTAATAGCTCAAATTGTTCCACAACTGCTGTTGTAATGTCATTTGGTGAGCAGCAGTGAAAATGGAGCCTCTGTGATGTAACGTCCCCGGAGTTAAAATGAGTTTAACTTAGTTCCATCTTCCTAATGTGATACTTCATTATGAAGCTTTAATCACAGATGCATCACCGTCCAAACAATGAGGCAATAAAAGCTTAAGTGAGAAATAATGAAGGGTGGAGAAATATTTTATCTTCTATCCAAGGAAGGGTGGAAAAGGGGAGGGGGAGTCATTTTGTAGAAGGAATGTACTGGAATTATAATTAAAACGTGCGGCGTTTCTGCAAATGACTTTGTAGAGTTTAGTAAATCAATATGCTGTCAATTATCAAGGTCAATGATATTGTCAAGTTATCTATGGATTTATTGAGAAAAATCGTCAACATGATTTGGTAATCGAAAATCGTTGACAAAGTTGAAAGAAAAGCCTAATGGAATTACAAAAAGACAAAGCGTCCTCACTATGAAAACACGTGTTGAAACATATATATCTATAAATAATTGGATTATTATTAGCTGCCTATATCACATAGTAACAACAAGAGTTAAGCAAATGTTTCTTTTTCACAGTACTATCATTATGGGCTTCAAACCATTAAATGAGTTCTGAGGAAACCTGGTGTTACTTACGAATATGCACATCTATATTGCAAAGTGCTTCAAAATCCAATTATGTCATCTGATCCTGAGGGAACATCTTGAGAGGTAATCATCAAGTTGCTGTCATGAACTGTGCCTTACAATTAAGGCTTACTACAATGTGTCCAAACTCAAAAACACAACATAAGGGCACACCGCCAAGTGTAACATCTGCAACAGTGTTTGGAACCGAGTGAGAATAATATAACAAAGATTTGAAAGAATCAAGCAGAAAAGGCTTTAAGCATGATTGACAGTTGTCTTTTTGAGTTACACGACACACAGCTGTTGCGTGAGGACAATGCACAGGTACATTCTGTGGCATCTGGAACTGTATAAACTGTGATCAGTGAAACAATAAACTCTTAATAGAACTGAGCTGAATCATTAAGGAGTGACGCTTGAAGTAGAGGAGAGAGTTTTTATAAGGAGAAGCCCAATAACACACTAAGCTGTTTTTCTACTTATGGTTAAGTGGTTACATACTGTGTGTGTGTGAGTGTGTGTGTTTGGCAGAGATGGTATTCTGTTGGTTCAGCTGTCAATCTGGTTTGTGTTGGTGATTGTGTGAGCGTGTGTGTTGGAAAGCCCTAACCCTCCCTAGACTCCTGACCCCTTAAAGTCACATGATACTCCATCAGTTCCCACCCAACACTTAGAAGACGGGGTCAAAGGCTAAGGAAGGGTATTATCAACTAGGATTAGGGGCATACCAAATACATAGACAAAACATTGAAAACCCTGAATGCCATTTGGTAAAGTGGACAATCATTTGGTGGAGGACTGGACCATTGATTACCCATAAGCTGCTGTAGAAGAAAAGCTAAATGAATGGTTCATTATTATGGACATTGAATATGGTTAAAAACTGATATTTTTTAGGATCTCACGATAGACCTATTATTGAACTCAGTGTTATATGTTCGAAATAGTCTTAATAAATACCATTAAAACAGTTTTTTGTTATTTATTTTGATAAGCACCACCTGTTTCCCAAGCCCTGCCCCATAGTAATTGTTGTTATGCATACCATTCTTGCACAAGAACAAAATAAGTTTACACTCATGACAGTGTCGGATTTATCTTTCAAAATTCCTAATGGTTTTTTGTCGATTAACCAGTGATTTACTCATTAGAGCAAAAAATAAGCTTTAACTAGCATAGGCTAATAGTAAGCAAAAATGGTTATTTATAAAATAATATTTCTAGCTAATACAGCTCATTTTCTATGGAAAAATTAAAACATCTCAAATATGCATATGTTGACTGTGTACATAACATCACACTAAAGGAATGAGTATAAAAACTACAACTCACAGGGACAAAGTGAACATTTGACCAGATGGGGGCCCAACTAAGGAGCAGCATTGTCCGTGTATGATAGAGCTATAGTTAGCTCTCGTGTTATAGGAGTTTTTTTTACCTTGTACAAATAATACAATAATAATAGTATTACAATGTTGCTTGTTCTATCACATCCTTTAAGGATGAGGAAAGATGACATTTGATATTTGGCTAATATGTTGCTCAATACCACAAGTTGCTGGAATGTAAACTTTCCAATAAGTAGCAGGACAGGGCTGCTTGTTTGTTTCTCTACGTTGAGATTTACAGTAGCACCATGGCTCCAGTTGATTTCCCAATCCTCTAAGGGCAATTCACTCACGGAAAATAAAACTAGACAAAATATTACAAGTCAACAGGCAAAAAGGTATACAAACAAAAAAAGGTTTATTAAGTCTCTAGTAAGCTACTTATGTGTTGTACTTATGTGACTTAAATGTTGAAAGTGATGCAGCCTCAGTTTCAGAACCTCTTATTATAAAACAGGTTACATGTTAAAGGCTAGACTCCTTGTCAAATCTCATTTTGAATGAGTTCCTGAGGTTGAGAGACCTAGGTCAACAAGTGTATAGCTATATGAAATACAAACCTGAATATCAATCACATTTTAGTCAAATATTGTTGAAAAGAGGATTAAGATGGTCAAAAAACAGACCAGGCAGCATCTCACCTGGGGGTTATGCATTTAGGTTTAAGTGAAATGAAAATGCAACCCCTCGCTCTTTTGACCTGCATACTAATTTAGTGTTTAGTAGGACGTGCCAACTATGTAATAACTAAGAACTTTGGGTTAAAACACCTGGCTACAAAGTTGAGTTTTAGAAACAGGGCAGGCCACCATAGAATACAACCTTAATCTGTATTCCTTGAAACAACTAAAGAGCAAAGGACAGAGAGAAAGGAGATGAATTTAAAGAAGATAAGAAGATTGTGTTGACAGAAGATAAATAGGTGTGACCGTGCACGTCTGAGACAGAGGAGGAAGGGAAAAGACAATGGCTGTGTCCTCCATTCCATATTAGAGGGTCCGAAGTATAATTTGGTATAAATGGTAACACTTGGTTATGGAATTTTCGCAAAAATGTTGCAGGACATGCTGACATCGTAACCTTAAACATAGGAAAATCCCTAACTTAGCAATGACAGGTCAGAGCCTAGCTTAACAGTTCTAGGTCAAAACCTAACAACTGTAAGGTCAATGCCTAACCCTAACATTTTCAAGGTCAATGCCTATTCATAACCTTTCGAGGTCAACACCTAACCCTAACCATTCCATGTCAGTTCCTAACCCCAACAGTTTGAGGTCAATGCCTAAGCTTACCATCTTTCCAGAGTTTCCTTATGATGACCATCTACCATCTTGTTTCTACAATCTAGAAACAAGCTCAAAGCAGTGTCCTTGGCAACTAGTACTTAACCATATGTACCGACAATGCAAGCCATTACGTTCAGAAGAAGTGAACAAGACAGTCAAGTAAAAGAGAAGGCAATGGGTGTAAAATAAAGGTGGAGGACAGGAGGAGAAGACATGGGATGGAAATTAAGAAGGAAAAGGAGTTTCACAGTTCAAAGCTGAAGAAAAAGGAATGACAAACATGACTACAAGTAAGAGAGATTGAACCTCCCCAGATGGATGTCTTGTGAAGCTCAGAATGAAACATGAAAGAAGGACGAGGAAGAAAGGAGCAGAAAATGAGAAGGGATGGACAACAAAGGAAAGTGATGGAAGGGTGGGGGAGAAGGGAGATGAAGAAGAGGAAAAAAGGAAGAGAGACAAGTGCTGCCCTCCAGAGAACTGGCATGCTGTAGGTCAGCATCTGCTGAGAATAATGGGCCCTACTTTAGAGACAACACACACACGGACACACACACTCTCGGACGCTTGCTCATTCAGCTCACGTTTGAATGAAACTAAACACCTTTCAGGGGCGCCGATCTGTCTTTGTCAATAAAGTTCTTTCAAATATGATTAATACACCTGGATGTCATGAATTACAAACTGACCGGTCCAGGAAACTTACATGATTACATCCCCTGTGTATGTAATTGTGTATGTACGCACAACTTGCAAATACACCATGTGTGTTTCAGTCTATGAACATGTGTGGCTGTGAATGTGTGAGGGTGCATAATACAGAGTACTCGTATAAAAGAACACATCTGAAGTGTTAAGATGAAATAAAGACAGAGCCAGCAGGGATTGATATGAAAATGACCACAGGAGGATAGCGGAGAGCGAAAAAAAGAACACGGCCGTATGGTAAGTACTCAAAGTGAAAAGTATGAGAAAAAGCCACAGCGAGAAAAAGGGGAAAACAGGAGAGGGAATCAAATTAGAGCACCATAAAAGTAAAAAAGAAAATTGCCTGAGAGAATAAAACGAGAAACCGTACTGAAAGAAAAAGAAAATTAGATGGGAGAAGGACAGAGGAGAAACCCATTAGAGGAAAGTGAGAGGAACTGAGGGATGAGGGCCTTCCAGATGGTAAGAGACTGTTGCCTCGGAAACAGAGAGAGGGCAGAACAATGGGGATTTGGAGTGGTGTTTCGCATCCCATCATAATACGGCCATGCCATTTGGAAACCGAGCGATGAAGCTACAGCCAAAAAATCGTCGAGAGCCACAATTTACTGCAGCAAGCTCCTCATGGACTATATTCTGATCAACATGTCAGATGAGAATTCAGTTGATGGGTAAACAAACTAACAACTATACTAAGACTACCAAATCAGGGGGGTGAATGGCCCTCAAGACTTTGGTTCATGTCATTGTAGCTCTTTTTCCAGCACATTATCTCATCTTGACCGTTGGACATCAACTCCAGCTGCAACCAAGTGAACTCAAAGACAATCTAAAAGTTGAAGTTGAGATAATTTAAGTATATATTTATAATCTAACTAGTTAGACGGATACATATTTTTTTAGGGATCTGATCAAAGTGCATTTTTTGGAGTTCTGAGAAAAAAGGCATAATTCTGAGAAAAACATCAGCATTTTGAGATTTTTTGAAAAATAATTATCTCGGAATTCTGACTCTAATCTTATTATTCTGACACATGCGACCCTACTCCTCTTCAGCAGATAGCAATTACGGCATGAGTCTGTCTTTTTTACAAGTAGGTATCAACAGCCAAAGAAACAAACTAATTACAATAAAATGTCTCTCCAATATGTAATTAAACATTATAAATACCACGGGTACTAATAACGTATTTCAACCTCACTATTACATTTTAAATTAAATTACGAGATAATTAAAGAAAAATTGCAAGTATAGTCTGTATAAATGCAGTTATTCAATCAAGGTTAAATGTTTTGTTTTAAGGAAATACTTAAAGGTATTTCCTTTGACTGCTCTGAAATGCGCCTCTACAATATACACATGTTCACAATCTCTTATAAGAGAAAATAATAACCTTATCACAGGGAGAGCCTATAGAAAATGGTAACTTCAAATGGGGCCATAAGTCTTGTTAAATGGTGCAAACCAAGTCGAGAGCAATATCAACTTTTGGACATTTGAGTGTGCAGCAGCCATAAAAATAGATCCATCACATTTGCAATGAATACGCAGCACCTTGTAAGTACATGAATGGGCCATGTCCATATCTACGGGCTGGAATTCTTCAAAGTAAGGATGACATTTAGTTATGGCAGTGTCATACATAACCACTTACAGGTGACATCCTGAAACATCGTGAAATCCATTACTGATAATACCCATTCCCATTCAAAGAAACCCTACATTATTTCACATCTTGAGCCAATAAGGTTCCCCCTTCAGCAAGATGTAATAGTTTCAAGCTGGGGACATTTTGCTCTGTGCATGACCACAGGATACAAATTGCTGACACAATTACGATCCCTCAATAGCCGCTAATCCGGTGCATGAAGGGACATTCTGAAACTGTGCTTGTAAGAAAAAAACAGCAATATGAACAATATGGTCATGGAATAATACAAAGACTTTTAAGGATAATCTATATGGGGTAGTGTCTAAACAAAAGTTATGGCTTACACTATACCTAAGAAAAACAACTGTACTGCTCTGTCAGTGTTCATTTTCAAGTTTCATAGAAAACCATTTTGCAACTTTTGGTTGTAGGATACCGGAGCTGAAAGTAAACATGTTCCTCCATACACTAAGTCACTGCTTTATTTCAAACATGTCCCTGTTGTGGTAATGTGAGATGTTTCCTCCTCCAAAGGATTCATAAATCATCACAACAATTTATGGTGTCTTCCATTTGGTGTCAAATAACTTGATACGAGCTCAACTCTTTCCGCAAATTCGTCTTGATGCCTTTCATAGATTTTATAATTGTGAAATAGGACTTTGAATGGAAGCAAAAACACTTTAGATTATGGTTTAACTTTCCAGCAGAACTTTGCGAATCCCTAGAAAAAGAAGCTTGTAGCAGCTCAGGAGCCGCAGATGGTCATTAGGCTGCTGCCAGATGTTAACTTTCACAGCTGCAACTGTTGAGATGCATGAAGCACAGTCCATCTTTTTGTTCTTTGGACGGACATAAATAATAACGTCACATTACTTGATGTGTTCCCCACGTTTTGGGTGATGAGTTAACTGCCATAAAGTAAAGGCGAACCATTACCGGCCCTTAAAAAAGCCAGGTGTGATACCAATCTTGGAAGTGGTGAGTTATCAACCGAAGGGTACACCTGGGAGTTATTTTATTCAAAATGTGTATCTGGGTACATTTCGCAATTTGTAGCAAATCCCCTTCACTCCACATGAGCACAGTATCACTTAACACCAGCTCAACTCCAGCATACCCCAGAAAACCTGTTAAACATTCGCCGGCTGGAACCTGAAAGGGAAACTTGCTCCCTCACCCCAGGGTCCAGACATATGAAAGCATATCATACTCTTGTCAAACGGGGGGACCCTATGGTTCTGCTACACATTATGGGTTGTAACCCAACTTTCTAGGGGCCACGATCAAGATCAAAGCTGGGACCAGAATTCTTTAAAGCAGCGACAGGGTGAACACATCAGAAATACTAGAAGCTAGGAACAAGATAGGGTCAAGAGAGATGGAAAATGGGGAGGGGGGGGGGGTGCAGTCTATGAGAGGCAGGGTCTTACTTGGGATCCCCTTCATGGCCAACAAACAAGCTCCATGAGTACAGAGACACATAGAAAAACAACAGGACAATGGGGGGGATTGTGCCACAGTTTTAAAGTGGTCTGGGAAACTCTCAGGCCTGGTTGGGAGGTCTTCTTCTTCTTCTCGAGAGAGAGACAGAACGAGAAGCGAGAGACATTTAATTCCCCCCCCTTCAGCGGACTGAAACAGTATTCAACAATGTCCTTTTCACCCCAAGTTCAGAGAGAATGAGAACTAGGGCCTGGAAGGGAGGAGGATGCAAAACAAGAATGGCAAAGAATGGAGGGAAATAAATGAAGATATGCAACGAAGAGAGACGCGCGGAGACAGCGCGCACATAACATCTGCTTTCTAATTACTAACCGTCCAATTATCATTGTAATGAGGAAGTGACAGCCTTCCCAGAAACCTGAAAAGCAACTCTGATTGGTTCCTTTAATCCAATAAGAGTAATAACGAGGACAAATGGGTAAGGGTGTTTAGCTAATCCAATTGGGTCAAGGCTGAGTTGAGAACAACTGATCGCTGTTATCAACAGAGATCCTTGGAGAGGGACATCATGTTCTTAATCAAAGGTGACTTGTCCGGTTCTGTGTGCTTTGAAACCTACATTGGATGAGTTTATGGATATGAGTGGGTTATAACACTTAAATGTGAACCAATTACCAATGGTGGCTATTGTCCACCCATTTATTTTAGGTCGAACAGTTTATTTCTTTCTTGTTTTATTTTCTTCTTTCTATCTTTCCTTTCTTCTGACATTGTTCCCCCTTTTTTTCTTAGCTTTGTTTTTTTTAATATGAATAATACAGAAGAAAACAAACATGCCTATTGCTGTTTGTGTGTGTGTTCAAGAACAATAATGTGCAAATGGGGCAGTAATGGTGCACACATGGCAGGGGCGCAACCTGCTAATGTTGACCATACGCACGGTCAGATAGCCATCTACTGACCTCAGATTGACCGAGTCTCACACACACACACATTTAGGTGCACACACACTCATCGAACTAATGGTTTCACACAGATTACAGCATCCAAAATATTAACAAAAGTTGCAAATAGAATTAAACTGAAATCTGCAGCTTTCAAGGTTTGTTTCCACACAGTAATGTTTCTGAGTGACATCACCTCTCTCCTTGTGGTTTCAGCCCGTCTTAACTAATGTCATTAAATGAAAACATACAGCTTTAATTTAGGCGCTCTTGAAGCACACAGATGTAAATTATAGTCTTAATCCTCAACAAAGAGGGACACGCACTCTCAACAGGGGGGTCTTTTGTATCAGGATAATAACACCACTGAGGGAAAGTGAGATGGAGGGGGAGAAGAATAGGAACATGTTGAAATAGAGAGAAGGTGAGATGTGGAGGATGGGGGAGGAAGAGGATGGAGAGGTTATTTTGAGAAGAGGTCAATGAGAGAAGACCTGGGGTTATTTGAAGTGAAAGGACACATGTTGTGTCCCCCATTTTGTCTTCTGATGTCACTGATCATTATCCATGAATAAGGGAGAAGACTCATGTATAGGTTTTTTTACTCTGAGATTACAGTATGAGTTATGAGGAAAACAATGATTTAGACTTTATTCCCAGAATTCAGATTTTTTTACGTTTTCAGAGTCAGAGTTCCAATATTTTATCGAATTCTGAAAAAAACAAACATTTTGACTTTTCTCTTTTCTCTTGGTCCTATTGTGGCCCTTATCCTCTTCCATACATGAACAACGTGCATCCCTCAGCTATTAAGAACATTTATTCTACTTTAAAACTAAAGAGTATTTGACATTTTTCTTACTGAATTTACTATTTTTAGCAAGGGAAGTATGATTATTATGATACAAAAGTTTGTCAAATTTGTATAATTTTGTATAAAATCAAAGCTTTGTTTTAATTCAAGTTTAATTACTTTGGCCACAATTGACGTATACACTTGTTTATCTTTTAGTCTGATATATGTTTTCACTGAGACACTTAAAAGTTTTACTGAGTAGCAAAATATACGTTCTCTATTTTATGCTGTGAATTTGCTGACAGTTAGTGAGGTAGCGTTTGTGCTTTAGGCAGGGAAACATCATCCACTGTTGGGTCATGTTTTAATTTTAGAGCCATCAAAATCTTGACAAAAATACACACACACACACACACACACACACACACACACACACACACACACACACACACACACACACACACACACACACACACACACACACACACACACACACACACACACACACACACACACACACACACACACACACACACACACACACACACACACACACACACACACACACACACACACACACACACACAGGTCCAGTGCTCCTGCCTTCGAGTCAAGCGTACAGTGCCTGACTAAGCAACCCTGGAGCAACGTATGGTTCATATGGAATCATATAAACACACACACACCTGGTCCCTCCTCCACAGGCACACAGGTACACAGGCATGCAGACACCTGATACACACAGCCTGCTAGCTATTTCTGGACCGGTAGCTAAATAATATGTTTTGATAAGGTCAACAGCCTGGATGTGGTTTCCAAACATGATCTCTGTTTCTCTGACTCGCTGGCTGCTGAAATATTTCCAGAGTTAATTGACAGCAGGAGAAATGCAGAGACAGGAGGGACGAATACATAAAGACAGCAGGAGAAAGAGTCAATAGGTAAACATTTTTGAGTAAACCTGGGAGAGTTTTTTGGCTTTACGATTTCTGTGTTTGTTGTTGAATACATACTCACTTCAAATATGAGAGGCTGTTAGGATATAAATGTAACGTTCGCTTAATATTTGGCACCAGCCACATGACACTATGCAATACATGGCTATTAACTGCATGTATCTACAAGGCTGTAAACTGAAACTCAGCCACTGTTCTCTCTAATGCTGCAATGACACTACATGGTTCAGCACACACACACTCAAGTCAACTCTTTTGTGGTTTAACATTAGCAAAAGTTGTGGCTATTACATTTTCTTGGAATGTCTTTGATCGCGGTTCTTTTAAACACTTCAGACCTTTAATTAGTCAGAGAAAATAATCACTTGTACATCCTGCCAATGGTCTGATTTTTAAAAAGCAAACCTACTGTTCAAAGCGATTATAATTTGTTTGTATGCCGACCAAGTTATAAGAAGAAGTGGATACGTTCTTCTGCTTGTTATGTTAAGGATGATGTCACAGCAGATTCACACAGTGTCACTATATCTTGAAACAGCTGTTTGCTACGTTCCTCACCTGTTGATTGTGACAGATTTGTTAACAAGTCAAAAATAAATTTGCATTGTTCTTGTGTGACAATCTTATTTAAATGTTTAATTCTTTAAATTAGCTTTATGTTGTTACAGGGTGTGATGCTGGTCATCGAACCAATTGTCTTTTGATACCGTTAAATCATCATAAATGGTATATTGGTAAATTGTAGCGCCTACCAATGGCCTACATGAGAATGAGTATCATAAAGCCTATATATGTCTGTCTGTCTTTTTTTTTTGTATGAAGCCTGCATTGAATAATGTTTAACATATTTTAATTATGTAAGCATTTCATGTTTTTCACCCCTCAGTGGGAGAGGGCCCCAGGCACAATGTGCCAAGAGAGCCTGTGTGTAGTTCCGGCCCTGGCTCTGGGCAATGTAACTGTTATAAATCATAATTGAGCCATGCAGAGAATGTTTGAGAACCATTACCGTTATAATAAGGCAGATTATCAGAATGAGTTTTATTTGATAAATGACTGGGGTGCTTTTCAAACACGAGGCCTACATGTAAAATTGGCACAGCGATTTGGGATTACAGTGCACGTCTGAAAGTGGAAACAGAGACAGGGTGTACTGTATGTGAGTGTGTGTGTGTCCAATTTCCCATGGCTTTTCAGATACCACAGCCAGCCCTCAAAACTATCATCACTGTTCTCGCTCCCATCTGCCAAAGTCATCACACACACAGACTCTCTCACACACACACACACACACACACACACACACACACACACACACACACACACACACACACACACACACACACACACACACACACACACACACACACACACACACACACACACACACACACACACACACACACACACACACACACACACACACACACACACACACACACACACACACACACAAAAATAGGTGTGAAACAGCCATCCCTCACCATTTGAACAGGGGTGGGAACCTGGCTATAAAGTGTCTAACGTTCTAAACTTCTGTCTGTCATTCCACACATTGACTGCCCCTCTCTCTCACTCTGTCACACACACACACACACACACACACACACACACACACACACACACACACACACACACACACACACACACACACACACACACACACACACACACACACACACACACACACACACACACACACACACACACACACACACACACACACACACACACACACACACACACACACACACACACACACACACAAAAAAAAACATTTGTTGTTGGCTTGTTAGTCTGCTAAGGTGTTGGTTCTTAACAGCAACATAAAACAAGGTGAGAAAAAGCTAGTAACAACTTCTCAGAGTTTCTACTGTTAAAGTTGGCACACCTATTTTTGTTGAATGAGTTTTATTTTTGGATACAGTTTAGGGCTTCATTTAAGCCCCTTACCATAGAACGATAAACAAATAATAGGAAATACATTTAACAACTAAGGCACTGTAGAGCAAGGAACAGGAATGAATATAGGAGGTAGCAGAAAGAAAAAAATAGATTTAAGGAGTGAAAAAAAGATAATTAGAGTTGAGGCCTTTCAGGCAGTGAAAGTGGAAAGGGTGCAAATGAAAAATGAGATGCTGCAGGACGTGACTGATGATGGCAGTAGAATATAAGATGTCTTCTACTGTGTTTCACATTAAGGCGGACATTTGAATTTGACGTTTGAATGGTCAGTGAACAGCTGTGCTTTTAAACATGTTCCAAGCTCATTTCAGACATACTTTTAAACAGCTATGGCGGCCCTGGACTTGGATATGTATCTGATTGCATTTGACAACGCATCATGAGAAATAAATGGAAAGAATCCTTCAGGAATTGATTAGTATACTCAGGAAGCTGTTATTGGTCTTTTGCTGGCTAATGTTAGTGATATTTCATGCTGTCCAGGGAGGGAAACAGCAGAACGCGCCGGGCAATAGGCTAATGCACGCTGCTCAGAGAGAGTCGAGAAGCTACGTTTCTCCATGACAGTCAACTCTGACCATAGCTGTGTCTCCTGTGTCCTCCACTCACGTGCCTCCTGGCTTTTAAACTGTCTAAATACATAGAGAAATACAGTGGAGCAAAATGTAATGTCTGACCGAGTGAAACGTTAAAAGTAAAAAAGTAAAGAAATGGTGCCTTTCTGGTTCAAAACTACAGGAAGACACCAAAATATAATTGCTGAGGTTTGAAGTTAGAGGGTTAAAAAACACACACAGAGACTCCACTCATCGACATGCCAGAAAATTACTGATTGAGCTTAAACCAAAGTATGTTTCTGTGGGGGAGCAGATCTGGGGTTACATTTCACCCCCCGTCTCAGTGTGTGTTCCCCAGGGAGGGGAAAGGTGAGTTCCTGGCTTAGACTGAGGCCTCCAGAGACACCCGAAAGACATACAGACTTCACAGATTTAATTAGCGGCTTCAAAGAGAAAAAGAAGGGAAGAGGAGAGGAATGATAAAACATCTTACTTTTCTGACCTCCTCACATGAGGGAAGCAGAGAAAGTAGTACCTTGGTAATGAGGCGTACTGACGTTCCACTTCTTCATATCGTGGTGCCAACCGAGGATCTGTCGCTCTGACCGGCATCTGGTAAAGAGAGAGCAATTTATTAGTGTTGATTTAAGTAAAAGTATATATTTCCCTGCCTGAAATATGAATAAACTGTGAAGAATGTGTGAGCCTAAGCTTGCGTATTGCATAGCCATAAGCCTCTTTCCTTATGTGTGTGTTTGCGCCTGCGTTTCTGTGTGTGTTTGTAGTCAGTTAGGATTGACAAAGGCTATTTATTAGGGATTTAGAGTTTTGGTCTTCTGAGGGTTTTTTCTAAGGGGGGGTGGGGATGAGGCCTCAGTCCTAGATTAGGTTACTTCAAAACAGGATGGTTGGTCATACACACACACAAAAAAGTCATACATATGCAGAGTCTCGTCTCCATCTTGAGAAGTAACAGATTAAGTCAAGCTGCTGACAGTTCAATCTCTACGACTTCCTTTTTGACTCTACATCTCACTGGTTCTCCCTCACCTACACATCTCGTTCTCTTCTCACTTATTCCCATTACTCACTTTTTTCCCTCTCACACATATATATATACACACACACACATTTGCTCGCTCAGAGATTATCCCGGTCTATTCACTAGGGAGATTCCAGCTGCCGCGCCGTTCCTTAAAGAGACCGACTAAACCCCAAACGTCAACAACCTCCATTAACACACACATACATACACACATTGAACTACACACAGGCCATGTTCTGTGAATACTGGGAATGAGACTCAGTTGAACATAACTTGGGGTGAGGGAGTGAGATATGATTCAGATGATTGAGTGTTGTGACTCTGCATACATGCTAAACTCTAACAGTAAAAAAAGAAAATAATATGGAGCATTATAGAGTCCTTTCAGGTTGTGTGAAATTCAGAGTTTTGGAAAATATTTGTTGATAATACACATCTCTATTAGATACAATTGCCTAACATATATATTTATCTAAGTACAATGTTGTATCCCTGATAAAACATTACTGTTTGTTGTCTCTTTCCTGTAAGAGATACGTGTACACGTGGTCCCCATATAGTATAAAAACAAGTTGAAGAGTGTGATTAGATCCAAAAGTAGAAAATGCAAGAAGGTGAAGTGTTAGTCCCAAGGGGTAAAGACAGTTGAAAGTTTTATAGGAAACTATGTTCTTCTCCTCTCCTCCACTCAAGTTAATACTGTCAACCAAATTCGATATTACAGACCATCACTTTTTCTTCTTCTCTCCGATACCAGGAGGCATACAAAACAGATTTGCTGGCCCTGCTTTCTTTTGAACACCTGTCTTTATAGCTTCAATATCTCAGGTAGAGAGACAGCGGGATATTAGGTGGGAATAGAGAGGTGGAGCGAAAGAATGAAAAGGCATTAGAGGGGGAAGAAAGGAGGGGAAGAGAGATGGAGCGAATGAGAAGTAAATGAGTTTGAATGAAGAACAGCGATATAGAGAGGAGGAGGGATATTATGAAGCCATTGAGAAGTGGCAGGGAGAGTTCGAGGGGAGAGAGGTGAATTATGAACCAAGGGAGGGAATGGGGTGAAGGCGAGGACGACGGAGTGGGGAGGTGAAAGGGACACCAATGGCACAATTTCAACACGGTGTTCAAAGAGGGAAGGCGAGAGAGCGAGGGGGTAAATGACTGCGACATCCGGGGGAGGCTGAGAGGTGAGAGAGATGAGTAAGCGGATGGGGTGAATAAAAAGCAAAGAGTCATGTTTGGAGGGGTAAAGACAACATGGAGGATTAGGGAGGCCGGCTTCAGAGAGATGAAGGATGGGAAGCAGTCAGGTAGCTTTGGTGGAAGTAGTCAGGTAGCTTTGGTGGAAGTGTACTTGAGGGGAAACGGATGGCGTGGTTCAATATCTTGTTATTGTCTATGAATCTCATGAAAAAACAAAACAAATAATGCATTTGTCTGTAAATACCTTCTGACTTCCTTAGGCAAAAATCAAAGACTATTGGTTCATATGGAGACATAACTCTTTAGAAAAATCTCACAAATACATAATTTAATGTTCAATAAAGGCTCAATTATTTCCTGAGACAGCGGGACACTGTAGTTCTCAACAGAAAAACAACATATGATGCACTAGAGCAAGTATTTATGGTGGCGGTATGCGGATTGACTTACATTAATTAAATTGCGCGTGTTCACAGTATATAATTAAGAAAAAAATATATATTACCATATAGGTTTTTTGCACTGATGAATAACAAAACATCGGCTTTGGCTACACAAGTGTGTTAGTAGGATCAGTTCACTGTTTTTTTTGGTCTTAAAATGGGATTTGTAGGTAATAAGAAGAAATACCCTTTGTTTTCTAGTGTTTTTCTAACCCCAAACCTATATGTTCCCGAGTTAAGACAGAATCATCTGGCTGATATTCTCATAGTAGACAAATGTGTTTCTAATCAAAGTCTGGGGAATTCAGAGGAGTGAGTATGTAGGGGTTAATGTGAGGGTAAACCGAACACAGGAATTCCTCTCAGGAGACTTCTGTTCGTATCCTGTATGAACCATTTCATATATTTGAATACGTAGTATATAAATAAGGTCCGTTGATAAAACAATGTTTTAACAAAAGTACTAATCTTAAACAATACCTTTTTCTGAACCAAGTGTTTTTGTGACCAATACATAACCAAGTATTTTTTCAGCGTTTATTTTGTTTAAATTGATAAAGCTTACCACGTGTTCAATTGTTATCCCTCAACTAATTATGGAACGTCATGTTGTGGGAGACAGGATTGGACTGAGAATTTATGGTTTGGTGCTCTTCTGCTCAAGTGTGCATGTCTTTGTGTGTTTCCATACACATGGATTAAGAGCAGATTACTGTGCGATGCCACAGACTGAGTAAACACAAATAAATGAGCACAGAATGAATGTGCACGTATGAATATGAAGTGAGGGAGTGTATATAAATTTCTACAGAGGCAGTTGGACTAAGTGAGGAATTGCAAATAGTAATTTATTTAACTGATATTCTTTATTGTGTTTATTCAGCTAAAAATAAGTTGTACAAACCTCTCAGTGTGTCTTCTGGATACAGCTTTGATACAGTTCTGCTTAAGGAGGCAGCAAAATCAGTTTGGAAATGTGGATTCAGAAGAAAGCCACACTTTACGTAATTATGGTATTTTGGGTGTTCCCGTTACTGTAGTGTGTTGCAGGTTTGTGTGCATGTAAATGGTCTGCAAAGGAGGTTTCTCTCCCACACACTCCGACCCGGCCTGAAACGCCTATATTTTAGTCCTTTGATTATTTTCTGTAACATAATCACATCACTACGTTACCCTTTCACTTATATTGGCTAGCGCTCCAACACATTGTAGGTGATAGGCTAAGGGGCGGGACATCACTAAGTGGTTGACCAATCACAAGAGAGTCAGCCAGCTAACCAATCAGAGCAGACTGGGCTCTGGTTTCAGACAGAGGGTGAAAAGAGGTGCTGCAGCAGAAATATGAGAACAATAAAGAGCTTTTTTTTAAACATAAAGCATGTAAACATGTCACAGTAGACACAAAAAATAAAAATATGAACGTAAAAATGGGAATAAAAGGGCCTATTTAAACTGCACAGCAAATACACAGTCTACATTTCAACACAAATAATGATTTTTTGTAAACATGACTATTTGACTAGAGAGGTTAAGAAAATACATTCAAATCTGAACACAAAATGAATCAAGCTTGTCATCAGCTTGACATTTTCCACTTTAAACAACATTTTTGGGCACTGTAGCAGTCGTTACTGAAAGATGCTTATAGCTTAACATTTGACAATTCCAAAAACAACTCAGGCAGTGACAGATGATCACTCAGTTTGTTAGTGAGCAGAAGAAAACGCCTGCTACGACTAGAGCTGCCTGTAGCTTGGTGTGTGTGTGTGTGTTTGTTCGTGTGTGTGACATTTCAGATGTTAGTAGACTCCCAGCATTCACAGCTGTGACAGGAGTACAGTGCAGGGCAAAAACCATGACAACTGAGCTTGCGTGGGTCGTACTGTACACGCATACACGTGCACACAATGAATTATCCCCGCACATACACAAGTGCTACCTTTCTCTCAGTGCAGCTAGAGTACACAAGCATCATGCACACAGCCCCACACACTCCCCTCACTGTCTCCAAGCACACGGACACACACACACACACACGCACACGGACACACACACACACACACACACACACACACACACACACACACACACACACACACACACACACACACACACACACACACACACACACACACACACACACACACACACACACACACACACACACACACACACACACACACACACACACACACACACACACACACACACACACACACACAACCTCGCTGACAGAGGGCTGTGGCAGTAGTGTAGTGCACTGGTTGGGGTAATGGTCTAGTGAAAAACCATTTCACGGCATGGTGAGCAGAGGAGAGGCAGAGAGGAGCACGGAAATCAAGCAGAAGAGACTGATACTGACGGGAGAGGAGGCACACACACAAATAAAGTTACACAGACACACCGAGAGCGCAAACGTCAACCTTTGAAATCGCAAAGGTACAGATTTGAGAGAGCAGGATGACATTTGAGCGTACAATTAGCGCACATTCGTTTCTACGTGTGCTTCCTCACTTTGCTCCAGATGTTTTGGCAGCGACAGACTACTTGAATTCGCAAGAGGTCGCTTGCCAACATTTTTAACAAGCAAGCTGCAACAAACCCACATCTGGACGTCAGGCTCATGTCTTTCTTTAAATCCACCCAGGGAATAGTCAGCTCCTCAGTAAGGAGTCATGGCGACCATATGGTTATTTAGGATTATTTTATTTTAGAGTCCAACATCACTTTATGAATATTATGAATATATTTTATTATTATTATATTTAAATTAATATATTTGTTTTCTGAATGCCAAAAGGTGAAGGATCAGACAGTAAAATATGTTTTATTTCATTTTTTAAATATTTGTATTTTTCCTCTGTTTAACAAAGTCTTGGGTCAGACAAAAATCTCCAAAC
The DNA here is from genome assembly GCF_949606895.1 of Notothenia rossii. Classification (NCBI taxonomy): domain Eukaryota; kingdom Metazoa; phylum Chordata; class Actinopteri; order Perciformes; family Nototheniidae; genus Notothenia; species Notothenia rossii. The sequence continues at coordinate 71,191,892 of NC_136904.1, forward strand.
ATATAGCTTAACTTAAAGGCAGGGTAGGTAAGAGTGGAGAAACCAGCTCGAGTGCGCTAGAATTTGAAAGTACGCAGCCGACAAAAATCTGCCTCTTCCTTCAGACATCCTTACAGAGCCCCTCCTACAACACACACGAACGTGCACATGACCAATGAGGGCACGAGAGAAGTTTGTGAACAGATGGAAGGCTAACAGGCAGGTAGGCCATCCAGTTATTTTAGCCGGGCGGGCTAAAATGATTGGTCGTGCTTTTTACAGTACTACGGCTTCCACAGATGAATTATTTTTATGGATTTATTGTCAAAGCACTTAATATATTCATTGCTATCGGGATGTTAAGAGCATTCCATGGAATATAACAAAAAGTGTTTCTGAAGTGAATTACCTACCCCACCTTTAAGCTAACAAAATAAATAAAGTTACTTTCAAATGATTGTCAAAATACGCCAACATTGCTTGAAAGCTAGATCATTTAGTAACCCATAAAAAAATGTGATCGTTTTTGGCTTTTAAAGTCAACAAGTTTGGATTTTTAATATACTACAGAAAACAAATACGGCTAAAAAAAATTATTTGGAGAATAGAAAAACACCACTGTCAGAGCTTTTATTTTGAAAGTACAAGGAAGTGTTCGATTCCACATACTGGTGAAATCAAACTGATATTTAGTTTGCACAGAGAGGATTCAGACGAGTAAAATTGAGCTTGAGGAGCTTTCAATCAGTTTGCTCAAATGTAGTGACATAACTCCTCTTCCCTCTGAGATCATTATGTCCCGCTAACAATTCTGTGTTCCCTTGCTTACTAATCTACAGTATTTCAGCTCTTACTGTTCACACGCGCTTGTTGACTTTCAGACTGAGTAGAGCTCAGATTCGCAGTCTCAACTCAAATTTGTCATCAATATTCTTCCATACTTGCACAGCATTCGTCTCTCTTCCAGCAGACCCTTGTGTTTACCCATAAAACAAAGCACCGCATCACTTCCAGCACACACTCAAAGTCTGTCTCTTGGTATCTTAGCGTCTTTTCCCTCTCCGTCTTACGCACAGACTCTTTTCGCTCGAGCTGTTTGGAGGATTTCAAAGGGATTTAGATCGACACAGAGCATTTGAGCCGCATACTGCTTCGATGGGACTACTTAGACCAAATGTGAAGTGACTTTTTTCTCTCTTCAACTCTTACTGTGCTCCTCTTCAACGCTTCTCTGTCATTTCCCTCTTCATCCCCCTTTCCTGACTCACCTCCCCCAAGCATCCTTATCCACACCTCATCTATCCCCTTCATTAACCAACTCTCCTTAAGTGAAATAAAGGGTTCCTTTGAGTACTCTTAAATCTTCAATATTAGTTAAGGTCTCTTTTTTTCCTCCCCATTTCTTTAATGTTTTCATCTTACCTCACCTAATTTCTCCTTGCCATGCATCTATCATTCATCGCTGAATTTACAACTCTCTTTGCAGCCTTTCAATTGACTTGCATCCTTTCAATGGTCTTCCATTATTTCCTTCTAGTCCCTTATTGTCTTTCTACCCATTCCCTTCTAAAATCAATGATGACGGAGAGGAACAGTATAATCTCTATCCGTCACTTCAGTTCCAGTCCTCTACCCCAGTCTCTGCCTTTCATACCTTGCTTTCAGTCCATCTGCCTCACTCCCAATGTCCTTTTCTCCTTTCCTAAATCGATTGAGAAAAAGATTTAGCTTCCTTTGTGTCATCCCTCCATCCGGACCCCCACCCTGCCTCCCACCCGTAGCAGAAATCAATGTATAAGGGAAGGCTGGTTCTAATCCGTATCAGTCATATCTTTCTGCTCAGCCAGCACTTCTGGCTGACTCAATTAAAAACACAGCTCTGAGGATGGTGCAATTTGTGTGTGTGTGTGTGTGTGTGTGTGTGTGTGTGTGTGTGTGTGTGTGTGTGTGTGTGTGTGTGTGTGTGTGTGTGTGTGTGTGTGTGTGTGTGTGTGTGTGTGTGTGTGTGTGCGTGTGTGTGTGGTGTAGCCAGGCAGTGTCACGGATGGTGTATTTGGAGGAGGACCACCTGAAGCCACTTGTCTCTGAATGTAAACACTAAAAGACAAGAGTGAGCATTCTGTAAATAAACTTGCCTTGCCGTGTGGTGCAGTGTAAAAATGCATATCATTTGACATCAATAAACATCACAAGTGGTTGGGACTTGAAAACATATATATCAGCAGCATTTAAAGAACATCTTGCTTCAGCAAAAGTCCTTGAAACATGAAAAGATGGGACTCTTTTCTCTTAACAAAATTAAAATGATGCAAACCATGAAGGTAGGAGAGCTCAACATGTCGAGGGACACCTGTGTGTGAATGTTGGCTTCCTTGAGCAAGTGGCATGTTGCCCTGAATGGGTGTGAATGGGTACTTGTACATGTAAAGCGTTAAGGAATCTGTGTGATAGACTAATGCACCTTGTTAGGGCGCCGGCTGCTGGAGTGAAGGGAGTGGCTCGGCCGGAGGCCAGACAGCTGATCGGAATCAGGTAATCAGTGACTGAAAAAAATCATGTCGTAACCTGGTTCTGGTGGGTCTTACAGTAGGCGGGATCCTGGAAGGTCGCTAAAGGACCTGTGAAGGTTCCCACACGGGCAACGTTTTGAGACCTGTGTATACTTGGTTTTGGTGCTAATAAACGCCTGTGTTCAACCTAAACCCTGCTCTTTCCGTGTGAGCGGAGAGGCTCACAAGTAACATGTGATTTTAATCTCTAGTGAGGTGGAAAGGAATCTAACGCCTGTCTGTGTGAAGTGAGCTATGCTTCAGCTCTTCTAATGGCAGGCATTACAAAGACCTTATGTCAACTTTTATTATCTTTTCCTTCATTTAATTCCTAATCTCACATTAGATTCAGCCTATATCCATTCATGGTCACCTGCACACATCAGTTATGCCATTCACTTCCACTCAAGCAGTACAAAACAAGATGACAAGTTAAAAAAAAGTTCCTTTCCCCCACTTCTCCATAACCATGCCACTTCCTTCCATTCCATCACCCCTGCCCTCCATCGCAGGCTTTATTTACTGTTCCCAATATAACTCTCTATCCATTCATTTAATACTATATGCCATCCCTCGGTCAACCCATCCATCCATCCATTCGTTCTAGAGAAAGCAGTAATTGCAGCTGCTGGTGAAAAGCCATCCATTTCCACAGGCTAATTACTACAGGCTCTTAACAAAGTAGCACTAAAGGAGGGAGAGAGTAGACGAGCACACTCACAAGTACATGCCCATTCACATTCACACACACACACAATTTAACCTCAGCACGCACGCACGCACGCACGCACGCACGCACGCACGCACGCACGCACGCACGCACACACACACACACACACGGCTGTTCTAATGAGGTCTTTCAGTAGTTCATCATTCTTCTAATGAGACTGTGTTGACCACACGGGGGACGGTCTCTCTACCAAAGTCAACTATGTCCTGTTCATCTGTTTGGTACATACAACAAAACATTTGAATAGGTTGTTTCTAGGTATTAAACAAAAGAGATAACACATGTTAATTAGTTATCTTTAGAGGTGATTTTATTCAGATGTTGTTACCATTGGATGGATAAAGGCTAGTTGTTGTCCCCAGATTTGTATAATGTATGCTAAGCTAAGCTAATTGGTATTAGTTTTATAAATCAGTGCAAGTATTCCTTAAGAAATATACAACCAAAACATACTGTCTTCCTATACCCTACATTAGTAAGGTAGCTCAGAATTAAAAAGAGAAGATCACTTTTAACCATTTATCTAGAATAATACAATTTTTGTTTCTTCTTCTCTAAGCTGTAGCACAACATATGTTGGACAGTTTTTTACCTGCTTGCAGCATCATGATCCATTTTGATTAAACTAAATGCATTTCAATTGGTGGTTTTTCTTTGGGTGTTTACAAAACACAATAAAAGCCATGGGCTGGTAAATAGTTTGAAAACCAGAAATCTCAGCATCTGGCAAAGCAATCGCTGAGTCATTGCTATCGATAAACAACATTGTGATCCCTCTGCAGATATATACACCATGATGGTCACTGCCTGCTATTGGGCTTTGAATCTCCCCTGCTGAGAGAAACCACCAAAACAGTGAGGCTGATATAGAACTGAGCAAAAGTATTTGAAAGGCAGAGAAAAAGGGTTAAAGAATAAAATTATCCTTGGCAAATGTGCTTATTTGTTTACAACACCAAAGACGCACCAATCATCTTTATTCACAAACCCCATCCCACTGAAATGTCAGCGAGGCACTAGAATAAAGGGCTAAGAATTAAGACTGGAGCACAGCTAAATGTCACAGCGCTATTGAGCCTCTCGAACAATTAAGACCACAGAAGGTCAATTTTCCCAAAAGCACGCAGCTTAGTGTGACTCCTATGAATGCAGTGATTAATACTACTTAATGCAAAGTGCATCCTGTTGATTAAGTGTAGGTTTGTGAGGAATGTTTTGGAGTGTGTTTGTTAGTATGCATATCAGTAGGTTGACCTATCAATCAAATTAAATCATTTTTTTCGCTTTTAAATGGCATTTAAAAGTTACCAGGGAGGTGATAGCCCAATGCTTTTTTAGCAGAAAGCAACACGCCCTGATACACCAACATGTGCTTTGTCATCATTCCCTAGAGCTTCAACATAACTATAACCACTATCTGTTAAAACCCAAACATAACTCTAATCCTGAAACCAGAAACCAAGTTTTAAACCCAAAATGTGAGGTATTTTACCACCTGGTGTTCGGTTAATTACCCTTGTTTGTTTGTCAGCAGGATTACGGAAAAACTACTGGCCCTATTTTCATGAAGCTTGTTTAAAGGTGAAGCATGGGCCAAGAAAAAACCCATTACTCTTTGGAGCGGATCCCAGTCAGATAGTCAGGCAGATACAGGAACTATTTGTAAAGTTTGTTAACATTGCGAAACAGGGCACTTGGGTTGCAATCATGGGGTGTTGGTGTGATTTGAGCAAGTATTTCCAGACTTGGGGAATTCACGTGAATGCCACCTCTAGTGGGAAGAACTCAGAAATAGTTACGCTTTGTTGAACTTTGGGCATTAAAATAAAACACATCTACTTTGTAGCGTCAATGTTGTTTCAACATTACGACTTATGAAAACACCAAAACAAGATCAACAACTTTCCAACTCAGGGTATGCGACCATCTAAGGAGCATGTGAATGCAGCATGAACTTTCCCTGGTCATTTTAAAGGAAACAAAAATGGTCCTTATTGAGTTTAGGCTATAACAACCAAGAGGAGTAAACATGAAGTCACATTGAAGGCAACTAATTAATTGTACATATAGCTGGCTGCATTATTACCCCGTCACTGTCCTCCATGGGAATATCACAATAGTTATCTTCTATGAGTTTTCGCTACACTTGGTTATAGGGGTCTAGATATCTCTTAGCAGTTTATGAACAGCAGATTGATTCAATAGTAGTTCACAGTTCCGTGCTGGGTCTGCTTTGCTATCACACAACACACTTAACTAAAGTCTGTTTGGAAGTGGACCGAGTCCAAAGCAGAGTCCAATCCACGGCTTTCACACCATCCCAGACATAGACCACTAAACAGATTTAGATTTGGGGCTAACTATTTGTCCTCAAATAGAAACAGAGTACCCTGTGAGAATATGTCAAGAGATGTTTGTTGTTACAACAAAATTAATACAAAATGCACAATCTAGGACACAATGACAACAAAAATGTGATCCTGAACAGTGAAATAGGAGCTAGATGTGCATCTTTACAGTTCAAAATGCTGCTATGTGTTTGTATTTGTATATATTTAGGGTATAAAGAGTGTGGAAAGGGAGGGATATAAATAAAAGAAAGAGAAAGAAAGAAAGAAGGGGACATAGTGAGTGTGCTGGGAGAGATGGGGATAAATAAATGATAGTAAGAAGGAAGGTAAGGCGATAGCAGAGCGGATAGGATTAGTCTCTGCTGCAAAGCCTTTAGAAAAATACACAAAAAAACCAACACAGATACAATTTAGCTAAGTGCACACCCTACCAACGACAAAGACACATATTAAATGTAGTAAAAATAAAATAAAAGACAGAGGACTCACAGAATCACACACACACACACACACAGGTTTAACCAATCCTTAGTGTTCTTAACAGTTAAGCTTGCCCTTGAAAAAGTGCAAGGTGGGGAGTTGATAAGGGGACAGAGAGAGAAAGAGAGTCAGGGGTGGGGGGTGGCATACTGTATATAGAGGGACAGAGAGAAGGATGAGGGGAGCTGGAAAAGTGAGGAAGATAATTTAGTTTCGTTAAGCCCCCACCCAGATACTATATCCGTCTACCTCAACCCCCCCGAACTCCACTCTCCATCTCTATACCCTAAACTTCCCGACTTAAAAAAGTTCCCCTTTGAGGATTAGGGGGGAACAAAGAAAGGTGGATTCCAAGGAAAACCGAGGTAGCGGAAGAGAGGGAGCAAGGAGCAAGAAGCATGGGGCAGTGTAAAGAGGTAAGGGTTAAAGGGGACACAATGTACGGACCGATGATGGGAGAGGGAGAGAAAGGAGAGCGGGGCACTTTTTTTACTCCCTCTGCCAATTTTATAATGTCGGCGCCTTGGGTATAGGAATGTCTCTTCTGGGTTTTTATTTCTGGATTCTCCTATTATTTCTCTATGATATCTCAGGAGCAGGACTTAGCATAAGACCATAAGCACATAAGAGCAGCACTGCTACCTTTATAATGTAAGTGTGTGTGTGTGTGTGTGTGTGTGTGTGTGTGTGTGTGTGTGTGTGTATGTGTGTGTGTGTGTGTGTGTGTGTGTGTGTGTATGTGTGTGTGTGTGTGTGTGTGTGTGTGTGTGTGTGTGTGTGTGTGTGTGTGTGTGTGTTTGTGCGTGTGTGCGTGCGTGTGGAGATTGCGAATGCAGAAAAAGGTTCCAGGTTGTTTTGAGTGTGTATGATTGTGTGTGATGGTGGGAGCAGGTGGCTACAGTGGCAGGTTAGATGGAGCTCTAATAGGATGAAAGTGTCACTTTTCTCTTTCTGCCTCCCTCACACACTCTCTTCCTCTCTCAGGTGATTGGCTCCAGATGTGGGGTCGTGATGGTCCGGGTGTCTTTTCTATTCGATCCTCTATTTCCTCTATTTTTTATCTTTTCTAATCTCATGAAAGACCTGACCTCTTCTCTCCTCTTGCCTGTGTCTTACTGTTCTGGTCTCTGCATGTTTTATATCTTGTCCTTTACATTTTATCACTGTTCTTTTTTCCCCTTCTCATCTCTTTTGTTAATTTTCTTCTGTCGTCTATAAAATCCCTCTTGTTTTAAATGTCAGTTCAGGTATAAATATCTACATTGGCTCCCAAATTGATAAAAACAGGTTTTATTACAATGCTTAACATTACACAGCATATCATTATCTGGACTTTTAAACATTCATAAATGGAGATATAAATCAGGCCAATATTATCAAATAAAATACAATAGTTTTAAGTCGGGAACCCATAACTAAATGATGGCCTAGTCTTAACTGACAAAAGCAATACCTAGTATTACATTGATTTCTCTATGCGTTTTGGGCTATTGTCAATACGGAAGTGGCAGATTTATCAATGAGAATAGAAATGTGGTAAATTCCTTTTGTGCACATTTTTCGCAAGTAACGTCAGTGGGTGAGCTGTTTGGTGTCACAAATGAGTCAATATTTTGTGCAATGGTGTGCAAAAAATATCTGATCATAAATCAAATCTAGCTTAGCTCAATTAAATTGACTTCGATAAACATTGAACTCAAATTGACCTCAAAGTCATACCTCGACTCCTAATAGAGTGCCACAGTGACGCGTCCTAAAACATCTAATCGATAGATTTATGATCAATAGGTTTATGATTTGAAAATTATAAAAGTAGGGTAGACATGTGGATATTATCCGGCTGAACAAAACGTGATCCGTCTCTTAAATGTGTGTCAACCACAGACCTTATTTCAAGCTATTTTCCAAAATCCTATGGAGAAATTGCATTGCTTTTTTGTCGAAGTAACCCATGCGCAGCTTACTTCCGGGTTTTAGGACGCGTCACTGTGGCACTCTATGCTGACGAGGTCTCGAAAATACCTAATAATATGAAATATAGAGCGAAATATGTAAAACAACTACAAAGTACATTCATCCAAGATTGGTTATTTGTGCATGTGTGTGTGCAATGTTGGTTTATAGAGTGTGGTTGACTGGGAACATCGTGAAAGACGAAGAATAATGTGCTCAAGAAAAAAAGGGGACAATGGACAAAGAAGTGTGGAAAATGGAGGCAATATTTGCCGTTGTACTGGTGACATGCTGTGGAAGGAGGCAGAAATCCACTTGCCACGCTGAGCTTTTGTCCTGTATTTGGACCTGAAACCATGAACAGATTTGTAACACATGTACAGACAGAGTCCACCGTCATTTAATCTACCCGGGGGTCTTGCATTGAAATAATGCACACAAATAAACCCTTACTATAAAGTCTTTAAAGCTTAAGTCTTTTTTTGACCTATATTGCATGACCCCTGAGAAACCTTCTAGTCGCAAATTGTTTCCAGATATTGACCAAAAAAGTGCTTGTATGACACTACTTACTGTAAATGCTGACCTAGTTTCCAATTCCGTTGATATGGTTGGGCTGATACGGTGTGATTATCAGCATAAATAGGAAAACTATATCTTAAGACAAATGACAGCATGTAGTACACACATCATTCTGATAAAGATATAAGAAACATCTCTGAACAGTTTTCAATTTGTCTGAAAGCTCTGACTTGGCTGCATGGTCAGATATTACCTCCAGTGTAAGTGGTGGATAGTGTCATCTATCAAATACCCTCCAGGAAATGGAGATGGAAGTTTTCTTGCAGACACAAGCAGTCTGTAGCAGATTGGCCAGTATGAAGACTTAGCTCTGGTCCAGGTGGGGGAGAGGAAGGGGGGATGGGCAGGGGAGGAGGACAGAATTAGAGAAAGCGGGAAGGGTGGGAAAGAAAGAGAAATGTAAGGAGAGAGCGAGACAGGGATTAGAGACCCTCAGAAAGGCAGTCACTTAATTTCCTGGCTAACCTGGCTATGATTATCTCCTGGGTGGGAATGGAATGTTTGATGTCCTGGAACCAGACTAATCCTTGGTGACTAACCTCCACCTCTCATTTCCTCTGGATTACTTACTCTGCTACTTAATAAAGAAGGTGGAGGTAGATAGATATTAACCTACAGACGGAGAGAGAAAGCGTAGGGAGATTATCTCTTTGTGACTGGAGATTGTCCTTCTTGAAATGACAACATTGGCCATGGATTCAAAAATTTAAAATGACCTGCCTATATTTTCATGGGATGTCTTTTGGCTTTTTGAACGATTACTGTTGGTGGAAGGTGGACTTTGGTAAAGTGACGTAGTTGTAGTTCCAGAAAACCTTATAAGGAGAACATTGGGGTGGACAAAGCCTTAAGCATCTAGATGGGATTCTAGGACCCACGTATATTTTATTTTCATTTATGAGGCCTTGAAAAAATTGGAACACGCAGAAATAAATGGTAATAGGTGGTGGTAGATTAAAATCAAATAGAGGTAGAAAGATAACTGAAGATGGGAAAACTTAATTAATTGCTATTATCAATATCTTGTCTCATTTGAGTGAAAGAGCAACAGATTGAACATCTGAAACAGTGCCTCCAACCATTTTGGAACTCGTGATTGAGGGTTATTTGCAAATTCACACGAGGACTGCAAGGACTTACACCTCCCACAAATACACACTTTAACATCACAAAAAAGCTGCAAATTAACTAACAGTTTTTCAGAAAAGCTGTTGCCAAATTATGCTCAACAGTCTTTCCCAGTTTTTCTTTCTCTTTTCACCAAGCTTTTCTCAAGAGGGAAAGCCTGAAGTGTTGCCAGGTTACCAGCCAATCTGACCAATGACATGTCACTTGACCCTTCTCTCGGCCAATGCCATTCCTCCACCAACCGGCTGGGCCCCAGCTGGCCAATTAGCTAGCCTCTTAGTGTGGAGCTCGGCCAATGAAAAGCCCCGGGAGACTTCTGTTCATCTGAACTCACAGATGGGGGACAGAGAGAGTGTTTGTGTGTGTGTGTGTGTGTGTGTGTGTGTGTGTGTGTGTGTGTGTGTGTGTGTGTGTGTGTGTGTGTGTGTGTGTGTGTGTGTGTGTGTGTGTGTGTGTGTGTGTGTGTGTGTGTGTGTGTGTGTGTGTGTGTTTGTGTGTGTTTGTGTGGGACTTGGCCTGAATTCCCTAACACTATTGAGACATCTTCACTGAAGAGGTTGGCTAGTTTTGAGTTAGCAGTTGGACACAAATCTCTCCATTTATAAGCAACCAATAGGAGCCTTACATTGCCAGTACAAAAAGTTAAACACGTAATCTTCCACCTTTTAAGATGGAAAATACATATATTGAATGTAATGATAAGTTGCCAGCAAATGTTTAAATATATATATTTAATGTTGGCAACAAAAACAAAATGTGAATCATATAATTAATAAAGTGGCATGTCATTTAAAAATGTTTCTACCTATAACATGTTACATTTTGTTTTCATTTTTTCAATGTGAATGTTTTATATGTAGCAGAGGTCCAGTTTCAACTGAATTACAATCATTCTTCTTATTAAAATTTCAGTTTAGCTCTGCTTCACATTAAAACTAATAGAATCATCAAAGCACAAAGTAAAAGTTTGCAAATTGTGAAAGTTCAGTTGTAAATGGAAAGGCCCACAGGGCTGGAAAGCTGCATAAAGAAAACACCACAAAATGCAGACCAGAGTGGAAGTGGAAAAGCCTCCCTTGCCTCACTAGTTACACTGATTTACAGTGAACCCTCTCTCAGCATTTGAGCAGTAGTGTCTATTTTTTTATCACAAAAAAACATTAAGTGAAACTGACTTTCTTTCAGTCAGCATTTTGGACAGCTGTATTGAAATGCCACACTTACATAAGCTCCCCCTCTCCCAGTATCTCTGCATGTGACTCAAGTTTCCTCTATTGCTGTGCAACTCTCACTGAATCTTTCCCTGACACACACTCTTCCCATGTTTCAAGATAACACTCTCTCCCTAAATTGCAATTTCAGTTTGCTCGGCATGAAAGCCTGTCTCTGCTGACAGGGAAATACAAGAGGAAAGCAATAAATAAAACAAATGTGGATGGAAAAATGTAGTAGTTGCAACAAAACAACAAATAAAGAGAAACAAATAAAGATCATAAGAGTTTTATGTTTGTATTAATGTTTTTACCTCTATGCAAAGCATGCAAAATTCATGGGAAATCTATGCAAGAAGGTCTATACACCTACTTTACCTATGCAAAGCTAACTGTGTATGTATAGCCTGTTGGACTATTTCTCAAAGCTTAAATAGAAGTCATGAGAGCTTAAAATAAATGTAGATTTGATCGAAGGTAACACAATTAAGATCCATGACATTTTACCTGAAATACATTCGGCATAAGTCCTAACTATATCCATCAATGTTCTGTAACCGTAGAACTAGAACCTATACAGTGTTACATCTTACATTGGGCAAGGTACGACATGAGCAGGTTACCATAGAGCTCATTTATATAGACAGTCAACCATTCACACTCACATTCCCCTCTGACTGAATTAGAGGTACGAATCTATAACTTTACAATCTACTTAACTTACATTCACAAACCTAGGTCAACAAAGACGAAATGAACAAGAGGGTTTTGAGTCTTTCATTACCAACCAATCTGAGGTATTTTTAAAAGAATGCAATGAGACTATACATACTTTGGACATGGCATTCACACAGATTTTTTGAAGCTGGATGTGAGTAAAATAATATTGTGAGGACATTCAAGGTTGAACTAACTCTAGAGGCTGTATTCAAACTGGAGAAAGGGCATTTGTACATCAATTAAGGACAAATTGCTTGAGTGATATCAGGCTTGTGCCCATGCTTCCTCAATGGCTGAAGCAGAAGCATGCTTTATGCACAATTTTAAATCTGACCACAAATAAACCACAAGCCTTTTTCTGTTTTGGTGCTGAGACATAGTTTCATTCAACGGGCCCCAGGGAGGATTACCATTGTTGGGGAATGTAGCTTATGCTAACTTCTGTTTTAAAGAGGACGTATTATGCAAATGTTTAGGTTCATATTTGTATTTTGTGCATCTAATGTGACATGTTGACATGCTTTAATGTTAAAAAGTGCACATTATTTCACCATCTATCTGAAACCAGAGCCCAGTCTGCTCTGATTGGTTAGCTGGTCGTCTCTGTTGTGATGGATCAACCGCTTAGAGATGTCCGGCACCTTAGCGTATCACCTACAATGTGCTAGCCAATAGAAGTGCAAGTGTTACATAGTGATGTAAACAAAGGACATGTTTCAGGCAGGGTAAGGGTGTGGGAGAGAATCTTCCTCTGGCATGACATTTGGGATTTTAGACTTTGCAGAACATTCACATGCACACAAACCTATATAACACACTGCAGGAAAGGGAAACCCCCCAAAAGGCACAATAGGGCCCCTTTAACACAAGTTCAAAAGGGCATGTTTCTATGCTTTCCAGCACCTTGCCTCGGAACAACTTCCAAGTGACTCTTCATCTCCCACTCCATCACTCGTCCAGCCTTTTTTTAAACCTTCTATTATTGCGAAACTCACTGACTCTCACTCCTGTTTGACTCTCAATCTCTCACGGTGCTTTCCTCTCCATCTTTCAGTATTCCTTATCTATCAGTTGACTCACCATATTTCAACGTCAGATATTTCTCTCTCAGAAGCTCAAAAGCTGCATGCTGCTTTAAGAATCGCTGACAATCTCCAAATACACACACACTTTATCCTCACTTGCTCACACACTGACAAGTGTGTAGACCGTGTGCTCACAGGTACACATATTTGACACTTAAATGTGTGTGTGTGTGTGTGTGTGTGTGTGTGTGTGTGTGTGTGTGTGTGTGTGTGTGTATGTCCTCCACAACTCAGCTGAGCCAACAATCTAGAAACACATGTACACACACACACACATGCACGGCAGTTGGCTATATGTCCTGTCCAACGTACAGTGGCCAGTGGTGATAACACTCTCCATTGGACCAAAACTCATCACTCTTAACACACACACCTGGATGAGAATGTGTGTGTGTTTGGCCCTTGGCATCTTTTTCAAAGCCCGAATAGAAGTCATGAAAACTAAGGTAACATCTAGATGCATACAAATACCTAAAAAGGATGACCACACACTCACACATCAAAACCCACAACCATGGCCACAACTGCAGATAGGTTTTCCACAAATGTGACCTCTATAAACTGTATTATTCCAACCGATGCTGCCAACAGCACTGCAACAAGAGAGGCTTTCATGCTAGATTAAAGGATCATTTCTATTTTTGCATGTGATATTGATATGGCCCATTGCTGACTATGACCATGGAGCAGATGGAAACACATGCAGGGCTTGGATCTCTGGGAGCAATGGCCATTGTGTGTATGGGTGTTGTATACTTTGCATGACCTTGTCTAGAAACAAGCATGGCCATTTTATACAATGGAATACTATTAGTTTTGTTTGTGGGTAAATATCTGGTTTGATATGTCTCTTGTAGTTTTAGGATAAAAAAACAAATTCTTCATCCTTACCCTTACAACCAACACACACAACAAGTATAATATATTAACCAATGTTGCATGTTTTAGCTGCATGGTGGCATGCTATGTTGTTATTATACACATTCCACAATAACCTATGTGCTGAGACATAAGGACCATGAGGTGAAAAGATACAAGGTAACTAACATGCACTATCTCCATAGTGTACTGTATACAGTATATGTCTGTGTAAATAAATAAAATGTATACTGTATACATACCTGTTGAAGGTCAAACTGCCCGACATGTGGTAGATTAGTATAATATAATCCAGCAGTAAGCAAGGCAATGTGATAAATCCATTTCACATATACAATTCAGAAATTAAGAGACCTATTCCAATTTCTTAAATGACAAAAAAAGCTTCCAATGCTCAACTTTTAGATATTTTGTTTGTTGGGGTACCTCTCTTGGTAGGTGTTTTTAGTACCACTACTCTTTTTTGTTATTTTTTCCACGTATCAGATGTCAGTTCTGTTTTCAGAGCTGTCATAAAGTAAGTTGAGCTAGCATTCATACATGGACAATATGCCCTGCTACTGTTTCACGAACAGTTTTGGGAAGCAGTCATAAAGGTTTATGATTGGAACTTCTTGGATGCTAAAGAGTTGTTTACATTAACATTTGAGGACCTACTTTTGTACCTACCAGCACACAAGTGTTCAGTATTGTCCTGACGTTAAACATGTGTTGCCCATATGTGTGGTGTCGTGGTGCCAATGGAGAGCTCACGGTGCACAGATGGCTGACGAGTCACAAACAGGTGGGTGGTTTATGCAAATGAGGCAGCGCAAAGCGATTTGATGGTATTTTGGTTAAATTGGGTCTTGTTTGCTGCATATAGACGTGTCAAAAACATGTCGGTGTCTTGCTCCACGTCAATTTGCTGTCAGTTTGGGAGCAAATGTGCAACAATGAAAAAAAAAAAAGTTTCACATTTAAATAAACAATTTAAATAAAACTGTCGTCAACCAGTAGGTGCATTTAAATTGGAATCCAAATGAACATTTAATTTGGATAGTCAGTAAAGCTGTCTGCATGAGTTATTTGGCAGAAAGACGGATGTGTTGATAGATCAACAGCCTTGGATTTAAAAGTTGCAGCGCTATAGAGCAGTGCCATACTGTAACACCTTTATCAAATTACATGCACATGACACCACGCTGGTACAAAATAATCACACACACATAAAACTTGTCCGTTATATGCATGAAAGGAATGGAACAACAATATTGAATGAATTTGGCACAAGTTATTTGTTGTGAAAAGACAGTGAAAAGAAGAACAGTCTTTTTTGTGATGTGCAAAAACTGTAACTTCATGTTTCCAAAACTTGTAAACCTCAATAAACTTCATGGAGGTTACTGGTTCATATTCAAATATTTCAATCAAGGCTTCTTCAGTTTTTCCTGTCAGGGCCTACACGATAAATGATGTCTTTCACCCTTGGGACTTAGCCACGAACAAATGACTGAACCGCCCCAGATTCATGAGCAGTATTTGATCTTGACCCCTGCTTTATGAGGCCAGACTGTTGGGAATCATGCATGTTAAAAACAGATAATAAGTCACAACATGTTGTCTCATCCTGCCCTGCTGGCAGAGAGAAGACACAAATCACACATACCAGCGAGGGAGTGTGTGTATGTCTCTGTCTCGCTGTGTTTTAAGAGGAAATATGTGTATTTAGACATGCTTCCGTGCCTCTGAGTTAATGTGGAAGCATGCATTTTGTTCGTGCGTGCGTGTGTGTGTGTGTGTGTGTGTGTGTGTGTGTGTGTGTGTGTATGAGTGTTCTGGCATATGTATGTGATGTATGTTTGCATCCGTGTCTTCTATTGTGTGTGTGTCAGACGTTCAGCAGTCATCAGACCAGCCTGGCACCAGTTCCAGACAGCGAGGTCAGAGTCATTCACTAATCATATTAACATTCCTTCATAATGACCCAATGCATAACTCTCCCTTTTCGCTCTTTTTCTCTTTCCCTCCATCCACCCATCATGCTTTCCACTTCCTTCACCCCACCATTCCCTGTCTATCTATTTTCCTTTTCTTGATTTCATTTACCTCATCCCTTCTTTCAACTATGTTTTTATAACTACATGTATTATGTCCATCTTCGACCCTCAACAGTGTTCTCATTTGTTGAAATTATTTCCTAATGTTTTCCTTCATGAACTCTATGTCTAACTCTTTCCAACTGGCGATGACTTCTCTCATCCCACCTTTTTTTTATAGAACCTTTCAAATTACATTGTGTATTATGTTGTTGTCTGAACTACCAGTTGGTGGCAAAAATGAAACCCAAGGGCAAAGGATTATGGGCCATGATGAAGTATTTGCACAAGGCATAGCCAGTGGGTGTGGTCATGATGGACAAACATTTTAAAGGCATCATTTTAAAATGTCATTATTTATGCAACAACATATTGCAATACAACTATGTATTGCACTGGCAATAAGTAACACACTCATTTGTGAGCAAGTCTTTCATTTGGAAAATACTTGGGTGGAATAGTTGCTGTTCCCGTCCCTGAGTTCAATGAACCATGTTAGTGTTCCTCCATTTGTGGGTTATGGGTCATTAATTGTGTGTGTGGTGCATTAAACATGAAGTGATATGTTGTTACACCTTTTGAGGAAGTGGGGTAGCTAACACCAGCATTTTTTTAGTCTTAAAATACACCAATTCTCCTAAGAAAGATTCTGCAAATACTTTTCAGAAGATTAGATATTTGTTATTGTTTAACCATGGAAACAATTAAGTATTTAAACTCTGGCTCGTGACTGCAACTGAGACAATTAGTTGATCAGGGAAAATGAAATGGCAACTATTAAGATAATTGAATAATCATGTATGTAACTTTTCAAGAAGAGGTACAGAATGGTCTCTCATTCAGCTTCTCCAATTAAATGATTTGCTAAAAAGTTAGTAAACTGAATCTATTTGAGTTTTTAGACTGTTGGAAAACCCAAACGAGACATTGAAATATGTCACTGTGAAGTTTTCATTTACTTTTCTGACAATGAATAGACAAAATTATCAACTGGCTAAAGATTATGTACAGAGTAATAGATCGGTCTATTTAACAGTTTAAGTTGAGTCAGTTCAACTGAAATTCACAAGGTTTATGGGATGATAAAAAACTGTTTCTATCTTTCCATAAGAAGATACTTTTTCATACTTATATTTATTCAGAGTCAGATTTTTTCCTTTTTAGATAAGCATCTATTTCTGAACCGAAAGAAGAAGCAGAACGCTGTGGTTATACGTTTAATTATTTGATGAGGAAATATCACATGGATGACTGTTTGATGTAAACTTCAAGATTCTTCTGGTTAAATTGTTTGAAAAGTTCCACTGCAACTCTATCAGTGCGTTGAGTCTTAGGATTGCAGTGTGTTGGAAAAGTGTGACAGGAGTAGGCCTACTGTAGGTCCTGTTGATATTGTTTTAAGAATGTATACTTGCTTGGTGTGCATGTGTGTGTGAGGGGTGTAAGGGGATCTCAATCAGCACCAGGTTTGCTTCCACTATTCTCCGGCCAACTCAAATGGAGGCTGTGTGACTTGGCTTCGACCAGCCTGACTCATAATGGTTATGCGTTTTGGCTTGATGTTCTGCAGTGGCTCTAGCTGCTTTCATATGAGCCTGAAGTCTCACACACACACACACACACACACACACACACACACACACACACACACACACACACACACACACACACACACACACACACACACACACACACACACACACACACACACACACACACACACACACACACACACACACACACACACACACACACACACACACACACACACACACACACACACACACACACACACACATCCTATTTTGGGAGCCACCCTGGCATTCTCTTGGTGCCTACATGTGCCATTACACCGCCCCACTTAAGCACACACGCAGACGTTAATACACACACCCACACTCAGACACACACTATCTTATATGGTCAGTCGGTATGAAAGATGTAACCGTTAATGGCCCCAAATCCTTGACGATGAGTCAGTCCTTAATTGCTTCAGTCAGTCATAACCAACGAACCTTGCTGAATATTACCTCATGACTCAGTGTGGTGTGTGTGTGTGTGAGAGAGAGAGAGAGAGAGAGAGAGAGAGAGAGAGAGAGAGAGAGAGAGAGAGAGAGAGAGAGTTTAGCTCAAAGGCACAGTGGTCCAGAGGGACTGAAAAGAGACAGAGAGAGGATAGACAGAGGAACAATATTTGTCGGAGCATGAGAGTGTCTCCATTATTGACCGAGGCAGTGAAAGGATGTATATCATATCTGTAGTGTGTGTGTGTGTGTGTGTGTGTGTGTGTGTGTGTGTGTGTGTGTGTGTGTCTCTGAATAAGTCCCCAGAAGACGCGGCTATATGTCTGGGTCCACTGAGTCGGCACTGATCCCATCTTGTCTGACTCGGGGATTACAACCCCCTGACCTGCTGCTGGGCGTGCTCACACACATCAACACAGACATGGATAGAGCAGAAGGAAATAGATGAAAGAAGGAGGAAGGGAGGTTTAGAAAGGTAGTAAAGACAATAATAAAGGACATGGAAGGATGTTTGGGAATATTCACATCACAGGTTGTGGGCCCAAGTCGAGGCTGATAAGTCCTGAGGGTAGTCCCAAGCTCTTATCTTTGAGATTTGAGTCCTTAACAAGTCATAATGCCCTCTTGACACATTTTGCTATGTGGGTTTTGAGTTGCTATTGTTCGAGTCATCACATTTTAGACTTGTGTTCCAAATTCTGATCCCACATTAAATGGCTCTTCCCTGACTTTTTGCTTTGTAGAACATCATCAAACTAAAAAGGAAAGCTTATCAAATATGGAATATCTTCTCTCTTGCCATCTTCACTCTCCCTTCTTATTTTCTGTCATGATCCCTCATTTTATTCATCTCACAGTTGTTCTGGACCATCAGTGGAATTCTAGTTTCCTTTCTGTTCCATTAGATTCAGCACATTTGTACAGTTTCAACGCTCCACTTGTCCTTATAAGGCAAGAGCCTGGGACTCAACCCCATGACCATACACCAGTTTCTGACTGCAAAATATGCACTTGTCTGCAGATGCACAACAATGTGTGTGACTATGATCATGTGTCTGCAGTATGTGTGTGTTTCTTGGAGAGAGGCTTTCTTTGCCATTCCTGCGCCACATACCTTTACAAACCAGCTTATCTTAGTAATGCAGATCTTTGCTCAGTCTGACATACCTTCTTTATTAGCATTCAGTTCTCCACCCATTCTTGCACTTACTGAAGTCAACACGGTACATTTCTGATTTGACAGATGATAAATTGACCCATATCCAATTTGAACAATAGGCAAGTGATTCAATTACTAGTGGTATCTGTCAACAAAGTAAATTAAGGTTATTTTTTCCAGGAACGCTTAGCAGCGCAAGGGAAAGTCCTCACAGCCAAAAATCCACTCTAATGCAATCCAGCAGCTAGTTAAAAACAAGTTCATTATATTCAGGCTGAATTCAGACAGAGAGGCTCTAATGGGGTTTTCCAGGAGAAAAACCTGTGGTTTGTGTCAGAACTTGGCAGTGCATTTTTGGTGAGCATACTGTCTATGCATGTGTTAGCATGCTAAGATTGTTTGAATGTGACTATATGTGTCTTTTGAAATTGTGCTTTGTTATTGTTGTGATTAGTGAGTGCTGATTGAGTAAAACATTACAATTTAGTCCTGTTTGATATGTATCACCTTCCAATCAACATATTAGTAATGTGAGTGTGCCGTGTGTGTGTGTGTGTGTGTGTGTGTGTGTGTGTGTGTGCCGTGTGTGTGTGTGTGTGTGTGTGTGTGTGTGTGTGTGTGTGTGTGTGTGTGTGTGTGTGTGTGTGTGTGTGTGTGTGTGTGTGTGTGTGTGTGTGTGTGTGTGTGTGTGTGTGTGTGTGTTGCCAGCAGGGCAGTCTTTGGTGATTGGGTGGTGTGGTATAGTATATTCCAATGGATTTATGGTTACCCAGCGCTAGCATTAATACAGAGACTGGGGGAATATGGCTTTACCTGGCACAGTCTGCATGCTGAAGAAAACATTTTTTTTTTTTGTCTTCAAATACATACTTACATGGTTGTGACGAGCATAATATTTGTTCCCCGCCCAACTCTCTAAGTCTAAGTGCTTGAACTCCGTGGCAGGAGGATGAAGTATGTATAAATGGATGGAACTATCAACAAAACAACAAAAGCGTTTTATTCCCCAATGTCATATTTAATAGAAAATAATGATGCACCTCTTATTGGAGAAAGAAGAATGGGGAACAGAGAGGTTTAGAGAGGGACAAAATGCTGAAAGAATGCAAACCAAAGAGGGAGTTGGAAAACAGTTCCATTTAGAGCACAAACGGCTCTCTTAACCCTCGCTGTTATAACAAAGGGCTGCACACAATTACAAGGTTCACCGCTGTCCCTTTCCACTTGTAGAGGGTTGGGGTTTGATTCCCTGCCTGTCCACATATAAAACGCCCAAGGTAGCGCAGCTTTTTTTCTGTTCTTTAGTGGCTCACATGGACATTTTAGAGGTCATGCAAAGAAAGGGTTATGTTGTGTGTGTGACAGAGAGTGCAGAGAGAACATGGGCAAAGGGGTTTTGTTTGTCCTAGCATGGCTGTACAATTACAAATACAAAGGTTTACCCATTTAGACTCCATGGTATGGAGAAAACAACTCATTTTAAATGGCTCTAAGGATATAACAAGTTGTATCCGAGCAGAACATAATATTGGAATTATTACATTTTAAGAGATATGCACACCATTTCTTTGTCGTGGTGGCAATAAATGGTTATAAAGGGATGAAAAGGGACTATACTATAAATTCAAGCTCAAGCAAATATGCAGGGAGCCTTCCTTTTATGTAGAAAATCAATTTAAATCAATTAACTTCAATATCTCTGATAATAAACTTAATTTGGATCCCTTGTAGTCACCCATACATAACAGCAGAGACATGATACAAGTCCACACTGATGCTACACTAATCCTGTACCGAAGCCCTTTTTAATTTGTGGTTGTATGGGATATTTTCAACCTGAAATAACTTAAAATCATGAGAGAGTAAACAACAAAAAAATGCTAAATATTTTGCATTAAAGAAATACAGTAGCAATTTTGCAACAATTAGCTAAATAAAACCTTTGAAAATAGATAGGTGCTTGCTAATTCTTAAAATGTGAATTGGCATAATTTCCTGTTTGATAAGGTTGCTTTTTAGTGAAATACTTCACTAAAGTGGATTTGACTCGGATAAAAAAGTTACGCAATGTCTGGTGCTTTTACTGCTAAAGGTAAAAGCAAAAGGATTGGATCTGTGGTGTTCTGCTTTTTGTAATTTTTTTAAGGAGAAATACAATTTGCCATCTTGGTTCAGACTGTGAAGCCTTCGGGTTTTTGTTTGATTATCCAGAAAAAAAAGCATATCTTTATCTTAATTATAAAAGCGTAAGTTTTGACATGTCCATTCTTGATCTTTTTGAAAGATATAGCCAACATATATTGTACATAATTGAATGCAGGTGAGTTACAAAGGTCAGTATAAAATGTACTTCATATATTCCTGGCATATATTTAACACAATGAGACCAGTTGACTCTTGCACAGGATACAACTCTTCTCTGTGTGTGCATGAGAACAATCTGAAAAAAGGATACCCATAAGAATGATACTTAACCTTAATTCACCCTGCAAATAGAACACACAGGGGCACTGTTTTATTGTGCTTTTACAGGATGGAAAAATTGAGCTCATTGTTAGTCATGGGTCTCAGAGGGTGATACTCATGAGTCACTAATGTACCCACAAAAACGCTGGTTGTGGCACATAATTGAGTTATGATTTTGAAAAGGGTCTCTGTCTTTGCACAGGTCAACAGTGGGTCAGCGATCCAATAGTTCTGACCTATTACACTTCATATTGATTAATAAGTGATAGTTGTGGTGATTATGCCACAAATATCACTTTTCTATACTGGCAATTGTTGATGCCATTATGGAGTCCTTAAAAGGTATGGTGTGATATATAGAAAGGAAAATGAAAGTCTGGATTTTTTTTTCACATAAATTAGTTCAAATGATGGAAAAAGTAAAAATAAAATTAAGAAAGGTTATGGGAATCACATGCTGGGATTTCCCCCAAATGCTATTGTGAATCAGACAATGGTTTGCTTGTCTCTGGGCAGTAGCAGTGACAAGGTTACAGAGCATATTGGACCCAGTTCAGAGGACTGAGACCTTGAACCAAAAGACAAAGAGAAATTCCAGAAACACACACACTACAAAATTGAATACTTAAAAAAAGAAACGTTGCAAACACAAAAAAAGCGGATGCACAGTAGGCATGCTTAGTTCTGAGAGTACAGGGAATTCAGTCAACAGGATACGATACAAGATCCTCTTAAACTCTGCATGAGCAGGATTTGGAGGCGGCACAGTTGAGCAATTATTCTAGCTTTATGTCCGCGAGCATTAACTTACTGTATTTAGATTTTCTTTGCAAAAATAACCAAACTGAATTTATTCCACATGTTTTCCTAGAACTGTCGAAAGCAATAATGACTTCTGCTTTTACATGTTGCCTATAACCATCTGAGGAAAGCAAATATTATTTCAGCTAGAACACAAAGGGTGAATGAACAAATATTATAGGTGAATTATGTATCAATTACAACAACAAAGGTTGGTATTGTAAAATCTTCAACGTGGAAAAGTGAGATTAAGCCATCTATTTATCAACCAATTTCTAAAAGATAAGTTGCAATGCTTGAATAAAAAAATGACTGAGCAAACAATTCTAATTACCCAATAATACAGTGTTTGACACCAGAAGGACGGTAATTAGTTTATGTTAATTCAAACTAAATGACTAATATGATCATGAACATGACTGAAGGGCTTGCCCGGCTCTTAGCTTATTCTTGCATGTCTTTTTTTATGTGAGCAAAAGAGACATTCAATATCAAATGAGTAAATAAAAGCCTTCTGACTGTCTGGTTGGAAACCCTTCAGTCTGATTTAAAATATGAATGATCAGTACAGAACATTATATTGGCTTGGACAACCAAAGGACTGCACGGAACAGCTGGCTGGAATCACGCACAAACATTCATACAGTGACAGAAGTGGATACATTACAAATAGTTGCGTTTTGTTTCCATGCCCACAATTTGCATGTTTCGCTCTTTTTTTGTAACCGCAGTCCAAAGACACCCATATTAGACTAAATGAAATCCTTTTGTACGTAAGAATATGAGAGTGTGGTTTTCTTAGTATGTCTTAGCACTTTGATAGACTGTCGACCTGGCCATGCTGTAACTCCCCTATCCCAATGCATGCTGGGATTGGCTCCATACCCCCTAATACTGAATATGGATAGATAAAATCCAATAACTGGATAGAGCATTGAAGGTCTGGCCCCTATGGGTGTTGTTCAGTAGGCATGAAGCCAACATGGCCTGACTCGAGTACAACATGACCAGGATATGGGCCCATAGAGCATGCAAGATTGCATTTCCCTCAAGCCCCGCCTCCAATCTGCTTCATCACAGAAACGTCACGTCCAGTTTTGGTTAAATCAAATGAATGGAGGGGGGAAAATATCCTTTGTGTTTGGCTTTAAGCTAATGTTTCAACTTTTAGGTCTATAAGATTTAAATGAGAGCTACATATAAATAAACAATACATTACAGACGTCTCTTTACCAAAGTAAGTCAACGGGAAAAAGTGTTTTTGGACCCAATAGTATCTTATGACTGACACGGAAATTGTAGTTCCACTGTTTAGCCACCATGAATAATTAGCTTCAACACAAAGTCAATATTTAGTAACTACGGGAGGGCTGAAAGACACGGCGCACATTATGAGTGCTGTCAATACCACTTCTTTTTAAATCAGACTGTTTATTAGTAAGAATACAGGTTAATGAAACACAGAAGAATATTAAATAGCTGATGAGTGTTTCATTAACAATCTATGCCTTAACAACTCTTGCTAATGTATGGTGAAGGGAATACATCTTAAACTATGAAACCAGCAGGTAGATTCCGACAACACTTTTAGTTTGTGCCATTGAGCTTCTATTCGTGACTTGATGCTGGAAGCAGTGGATGAATATTACAGGTATAGTATTAATTACATGGGATGGGAAGGTCTGAGTCTAAGAACATTTGATTTTCCATTTAGTTTCAAATATGCACACTTTTTTTCTGTTTATGTCATGAATGCCTTTGAAAAATGTGTTAACGCATTATTAATCTTCCAAAGAAAAATCAACCCCATATATAAAAGGAACTCAGTATGTGTACACATGTGCTTCATGTGGTAAAAGTGTGATAAGGATCTTTTCATTCTGTTTTGAAACCTTTCAAGTGGAAAATCACACAATTTTTACCTTGCTTGAAGTCCCCTAAGTTTTGTGTAAGAAAGAATGAATATCATTTGAAAAAACAAATAAGTAGGAACAGTTTGTATACCCACAACTAGTAAGTAAGAACTTCATACAAAAATAAAGGTCTTTCAACAAATCGGAACAAACGTATCAGACAAAAGTCAGCAGAAATGCGCAGTGCTTTAGTATGTTCTAAAAACAATGCTTCCATGCCATTTTGTTTCGAATTAAATACAAATTGCCTCTATACCTTTGGCAATTAACACCTATTTAAGTCGTAAGTATGGGAAAATAAAATAGATAGAAGAAAGCTTTTCCTTGTAATTAACTGTTATAATAAAGGCTGTGTCAAACTGCCCACTATAACAATATGCTTCCATACCCTCCGTGTAGGATAGTGTGTGGATGTGTGTGCACGTGACAACAGCCACAGCGCCCTGTTGATTTATCCCCCCCCCCCCCCTCCATAGGGAGAAAGTCTGTTGTTGTCTTCCAAAAAACACACTGCCACCCACAAGCACACAATGCTCTCACTTGGAAACAAACTTGTGGCGTGGCTCTTGTTGTTTGATAATTGTTTTTTAGGCAAACATAATTTTGCTAGCAGAGACAGCTAACCCATAACCATGAATCAACGAGATGGTAATGGAGCCATGCTGGGTGGGGGGGGGGGAAACACTCAGTATAGTGTGGCAATATCGCATGAGGAACTCTCCCTCCCTTTTAGCCTCTATATTTAAGTTGCTTTTACTCATTCAGCAAATCCTATACGACAAATAAAAAGGTCTTATGGAGAAACAAACAAACCAATAAAAATGAAATTTAATTAGTTGGCCGTCGGCAAGGCTCCATAACCATGACTTCTCCCTCAGCACTTCCGCAGAATGCCAGGCAGGTAAATAATCGCTTCTGCTTTAATTAATAAATGCATCAAGCTTAATGAGAGGGGCTTGTTAGGCACTATTGCTACTGGTCTGTTTTTCTTTTGATTTGCTTTTCCACTTTTTAACTTTCAAACTTAATTTCCACCTCTGAAGCATGCTAATTGCTCTCGCCTCTCAGCTTTATAAACAACAACAAAGTTTTCTCATTTGGAAGCTGAGAGCGGTGTAATGTGCGGCTATCGATCGCAGAGGGAAAGGAGATTGCCCCTGGCTGGTCACAAACCGAATGACTTTAAGATCTGAATTAAAGTGGGCCGGGGATAAGAGTAAACACACTTTGGGGATACAATGACAAAGGCCCTTGCGCTTGAATCACTCAATATTAATATAAGGATTTCATACCACTTGCATAACACAATGAATTTAGAGCAGGGGTTAGGGTTATCATTTATTTAGTTGATTAATAGTATGGTCTAATAAATGTCAGGAAATAGGTGAGGTCTTTAAAGTCTACCTTTGTCTGACAAATAGTCAGAAACCAAAATATATGAATTTCCACATAAGGCATTGAATAGCAAAACAATGCTAGAGCCATGAAAAAATATTTGACACATTTATTTGGGTTGATTTAAAGGTTTATTGATTTTTTAAATGTTGTTTAACAACAAAGTGTATGCTGCATTCAAAACAAAAGTGAAATACTGTTATATTGATGTAATACTAGATTGCGGTGTAATATTCAACTTGCACTATTTTACTTGTACATTTGTTTTTATGTCTTCAGGGCTCGACAGTAACGGTTGCCAGGTTGCCATTGATGGCAACCAGTTTTTAACATAAAGAAATAAGGACAGCAAACAGCTAAATATGCACCCCAAACTAGATAAATGTTAATTATTTGTTGTATTAAGAGTGATATTTAATTATTGTTGTGACCAGTCGGAACCTGATACTTAAGTTGCACGTGCATTGGTGTGATTACGGAGCCAGAAAGCGATGCACGTTTACTTGCGTGCGCGGCGCGCCGTGTGTTTGTTTTACAAAAAATGGCGACGCAAATTAAATTGTTTGACTGTGGGGTAAAAAGCTCGGCCAACCTGTCAACATCTCAAACGAATGTTCAAAGTGTTCAACTGATAAAGCGCAAGGTCGGTGAACCCAAACGAAAAGCAAAGAGGAATGTTGTCCATTCACTTCGGGTAAAAGTTCCTTCAAAATCTTATTATTACCAAAATAAAAGTGCAAAACGAAACTTTACCACAGGAAAATATTGGCATAACATGATAATCACTTCTATAAAAAGGTAACACATTTTAAATATAGTTGGACATATTAAAAGGTAATTTACAGCATTCAAATAATTAATATCTAATTCTTAACTGTGAATGGTTTTCATTTATATAACATCATAAATGTATTAGTCTGGCCAATCCAAGACTTCGATGCTGAAGGGCCAGTGGATCTATGGTGGGGGTCAGCACAAAGGTCAAGAAAACCCACATTTGAAAGGGAGACAACGGATGACCAAGAAACTAGTGACTTGCACGATTCATTTGTGAGGGATCTGTGAAGAACAGGACAACAGCTGCAGTACTGGTATTTAGTATACCAGCAATTGAGGGACAAGTTTACTACCACCTAGGTTTCAAATAATTGTGTTAATTACTTAATGTAGCATTTAAACATTCTTTTGTGTCACATTTTCATTATTAAGTTGATGTATAACTGTATAGTATCTTAATTATTTAAAATATAAGGTGACTAAAAATGGCAACCGTATTTTCAGTTTTGGCAACTAAAAGCTAGGTTGCCAGCCTGGCACCCACTTTTAAAAGTTAGCGTTGAGCCCTGGTCTTAAATACAAATGTTGTTTCACTGTCAGAGATTGGGACTTTTTTGGACAACCAGTGCTTTGTTGTAGAGACATAGTTGAAACGTTTGGATGACACACAGCAAATGGTCATGGTCCGGATTTGAACGCTGGTCCTTTCCGGTACATCGGACAGCTCTACCAATTGAGCTATATGACGGCTCAGGATTTAAGATGTGTATTGCTTACAACTAAGCTAGCTAATGTGCATATTATGATACGAATGAAATTCAAAAATCGAGCTGGCTACATCTGGTGAAAAAACTGTCAGCTGCAGAGTTTCTAACTGAAACCACATGATGGGTTCACAATAAAAACGGCTTGGCACCTGTCTACATAATGGAACTGTTAAATCTGAGATCCTCGGCAGTAATCTATTCCACAGTCAAGATTAAAGATCGAGGGGGAGGCAGGTCTTGTCCGTTGGGGCCTTTATGCCCCGGAACATACTTTAACAGTTCAACATCAAACAATTCACTCCAATTCTACTACCTTTTATTTTACTCCTTTCATTTAATGATCTAGGTCACCCAAAACTCGAAGGCGCTCTATGTAAGAGCATTCTTTAGTTGGATGCTAATGAGTACTGTATGAAATCATGCTGACTCAACCTGTTTACACAACATGTTCTCGTTACTGAGAATATCAAAAATCTAATTCATGCATTGACTTAGTTGTGGCATTTCGAACATGACTTCTTAGTATGTGAATTCCTGAAGGCAGAACTGGCTTCTACTGTATTTACCCACAATGTATTTATCTTATGCAACGCTGACTTTTGGCCCAGCGTATTGCAGTTTCTCTTAGTAATGCACAACACACACGATGACTGGTTCTTACAGGGCCCTTCCTTAGAATGTAGAACCTCTGAGCTGATTGCTGCCAATGTGTAGCCAAAGCACACACATGGTATGGTTTGTATTTCATGACAAGGACATGATGCAGTGGTAAAACTTTGATGTCCTGCAATAAATAAACTAGTTTGGTGAAGCGGATTCATTTTAGGTCCACCGTGAAGACTAATTTCAGACGCTCACAGAGATTTTTTCTCAAAAAGCCACGGGGGATTAAATGTCAGTGTGACAGGAAGGTGAAGTCCAGGAAGCACCTGGCGTTCACAGTAATAAAATTGGTTTTAAAGTAAGAGACCGAGCACTGTGTGTGTCCTGAAAAAATAACTGTACTCATCGATACCTGAGAGGACTGATTAAAGTGTGTTTTTGTTAACTGGATTTGTCCAAATAAGGAGCTTTAAATCATGTGCACTGCTTCCTATCCCTACAGGGATTTATTTCCACTGACAACAACTCAGTGTGCATTTTCGATTATGTCAATTTTCGGACACAGGCGTTGTTTTAAAACAATCAAAGAGTGCAATATAAATAAAACAGTGTCGGAAAAAGTCAAAACAAGATTTTTTCAGAGCGTTTTAAACCCAGGTATACATCACTAGCCCGATGCTAAGCTGTTAACATTTGACAGGTTTGCTATGCACCTGCTATAATAACAATGTACCCACAAAAAATTGTTTAGTGGCTTAAAGAAACATACTGTTAACGGAAGCATGATATAATGGTAACCGAGAGCCATGAAATGAATATGTTTCTGATGACAAGATAGAGCCAAGAAAACTAAAACGGAATGATTATAAAATGTAAACTAATATACAGACATGTAAACTGACAGTAGAGATATTACAATGGACGGTAAACTGAGTCAAGGCAGGTAACCAACGTGACGTGACGTGCAACGTAATTAAGTTATCGGTTATTATGGAAGCCTTTTTTTTTTAGAACCTTCCAGCATGACTCAGCCAACCTGAGCTCAGGAGTAGATCTGTGACAATGTGATTATAGTTCAGAGATTTGAAAAACAGCACCTGCAGGACGAAAAGTGAGTAAAACCTCTATTTATCTCCTCTGCATCCGTATCCTCAGTTCTATCAACGCCTACAGGCAACATCACGTCAAAGAGCAGCTTGAGACTGAGAGCAACAGTTGATCACAATCAAATCAAACAGTGATCCTTATAATGGATAATCTGGAATAAGAAGGGAATTCTTGGTAAACATTTACACTAATTACCTTATGGAAAGACAACATGATGATGGACAGACAGGGTATATGCAGGAATTCTGAAGTCAAATGTAATACCTTTCAAGACCTTTTTTAAGACCCTTCCCATACATTTTAAGAACACATTCGCAACTTCGAGTTCTAACCGGTTATATTGGCGACACACTTTACCTCACATTTACAATATAGTATTATTAGTAGTATTGATTGTAAGATAGTAAACTAAACAGTATGTGATAACTCCTTATCATAATTCAGAGAGAACAAAGCACAAGAGAATGAATTGTGAGACCAACCCAATGCAAGGTTTATTAGAAAAATAAACCATTAGAACGTAGTATGATTTAGGCATTGATCCCAAGAGATAAAACAGACAGACTACTGAAGCCTCCTCTCCACATGAACTTCAACCTCTCTGTGAAGGTCAGGTTTAATGCAGTATGCTGCTTTTTTGCTTCTGTAGACTTTGTGCTCTTTCATTCCAGTAAAACTCCTCAGAAACCAGTATTTGACAAATAAACAAAACAATTGACAAAACTTTGAACTATGAAATACCGGTATATTAAACTTTGGTGAGCTTTAGCCACAAGGGGCTAAGCCCCGGCACATAGGACGATGCTCTGACGTCATGACCCTCGCACATTTGTCATATGTTTACAAAAAACATATTGTATCTTAAGACTTTTCTCATTCTTAATATAGACTATATTTAGGGTTGATATGTGTTGACTTTACTTTAACACTAGAACCGCCAACGGGTACATTTTACCCACAGCTGTTTTTTGATTGTATGTAACTTTTTTTCCATAACATATTAAAGTCTCCCAGTCCGTGCCTTTTCCTGAAAGTGTGTTATATAGCACCCTCTGTTGTTAAAAATGGTCAATAGGAAGTCAGATTGAAATTGAAATCGCCAAAAAAATTGACATTTATACCCATATCCGCCAGCGGGTAATATTTACCTCATAGAAAATGCAGCGTAAACATGACTTGTTGCGATAGCAACGCCTTTTGTCTACTGCGGTTCCTTATAGATAAAGAGATAGATAGATAGATATAGATAGATAGATATATTGATAGATAGAGAGAGAGAGAGAGAGAGAGAGAGAGATAGATAGTTATAGATAGTGTAACATCTTGGAGAATACAAGATCTTGGATGACTGAGCTCACGTTAAGGACGTAATGCATGTGTGCAGGTTATGTGCCAGTTGAATAAAGATGGACTCTCGGAATGAGAGAAGTAGTCCTGTCCGCGTTGTCTGTTTATGTAGACAATTATATGTCCATAGAACAGAACATTACAGATGGATCGATAGATAGTTATAGATAGATAGATAGAGAGATAGAGAGATTTGTACCTAAACAAAACACAAGTCTAACACAAAGCGTTTAAATCAGCACTGGTAGGGATATTTTATACGATCATGCTATCTGCACAAACTATATCATATGAAAAGCTGAGAGTCCACAAATTCTATTGGTATACGTTTCATCCCTGTACGAGCAAAACTCACTGTTCTGTATGATAAATAAAAGAACATTGTACATTGCAAATCAATAGCGGGTACATTTTACTAATATATAAACGAACAATAGTTTGATTGATATTGAGAGCACAAAACAAATAAAATAATTGAGAGAAGAAAAAGAGATATGTTATCTATTAAAACCCAGTTAGATTACCATTCATTGGATTGCACACTTCGTTTGTTTGTTTGGATATGTAGCAAATTAACATTTGAAATAGCACTTAATGACTGACTGAATGGAAATGATAATAAATGAAAATGTAAAACGAAAAAAGCGATCATGAAAATGTTTCAAAAAAATTAATAAAATTATTTTTGACCACTTTGTTGTTCAGATATATCACATATTTGTAACTAAATGATACATTAATTGACACAAAAGATGGTATAAACTGAGGAGTGACTCCCGTTAGGTTCATGTATTTTCTTCACTCCGCTGGGAAACTGCTCTCATGTCAAGAAGCATCCCATCAGTGCATGCACTGCGTCGTCCAATCAGTGAGCGATACACAGTAAGGGGGCGGGGTGAGTGTCTGAGGATTTCATCGGAGGATGGTCTGGTGGTTCCTCGATTATAGCTCCTCCATTATCGCTCCTCCGACAAAAATAAGGCCATTGGGACGCTACTCAAGATGGCGCAGACAAATCAACTTCCGGTGAGACCGAGACCGAGGAGCGAGGAAATGAAAAATAAGAGAAGTGAGAAAGGCCCCCGGACTCCGCTGCTCCTCGGCGGCTCCTCCGTGCAGAGAGTCTGCATTGCAGCGGTGTGTGTCAGCGACGTGCAGTCAGGGGAGGCACTGATTGGACATCTGGAGAGTCAGGACTTAAACGCTGCGGCTTTCTGGCTAGCACTTACGGCCCGTCCACACAGCGGCGTGCGTTGAAGCTTCAACGCTTCTGCCCATTCACTTTGAATGGGGTGACGTCACGCTTCGCCGAACCGCATTGTGGGGAGTGTAGCTATGCGTTGCTCGCGTATGTTCAACTTTTGAAGCTTCGACGGAAGCGTCAGCCAATCAAATCCCGTTTATGAAAATCTGCCAGTACAACTGCTAGCCTAGTACAACTGCTAGCCAATCAAACCGCGTGTATGCTGTTCCATAAAATGGAGGAGTAAATAATCATTGCGGTAGATGTATGATCAGTCTCTGTTCATCTACCGGGATACAAACCGGAGGCATGGAGGGAGGTAGCAGAGATAGTGGGTGAAACTGGTAGGTTTTTGCCTGTTTGGGGAGTTTATATCCAGTGTACCTCGTTTTAACATTGAATGGACAGCTAGCAGGCATATACAGTATATATAGCTAGCATGGAATGTTTTTTGCTTTGTATGTCGGGGGCGGGAGATTCATGTGATTGGTTGTTGGTCGCGTTGACTCCCCAAGCTTCAGACACGCCCACCGCCAAGCGTCAACGCACGCTGCTGTGTGGACGCTCCGTTAGCATGTGGAACAGGACAGCTTTGATCCCCATCGACAGTGGCGATTCTAGAGTCTGTCGAACCAGCTTTCACCATCAGTTGTGCCCCCACACACTCTTTCCCCCGCCCCCCAGAGCGGAGCAAGGCAACGAAACTTAAAATAAGAAGCAGCATTTTACGGCGTGCTATGCATGGGGCCGCCTTGAGGGGGTTTCCCGACATGTCGTTGCAGTAAATTAAAGGGTGTTTCATGTTGTTGTTGCTGTGGGACTTCTTAATACTTTGGAAAATGCCGTTTTTTAAGCCTTAATTTTCGCTAAATTGATTTATCAACTTTTAATACTTTTTAAGACCCCGCGGACACACTGACAGACTGAGGAAAGCTTGAACAAATGTCAGATTTAGAATAGAATAGAATGGGAGGGATGACACCCTCTTTAATGGTAACACATGCAGAGCACACAGCACACACAGTGAAATGTGTGCTCTGTATTTAACCCATCCTAGTACCAGGAGTCTAGTACTAGGGGCAGTGTGCAGCTATTGTACAGCGCCCGGGGAGCAATGTGAGTGGGGGGGGAAGGGGGTTGTCTGGTGCCTTGCTCAAGGGCACCACCAACTGGGACCTCTCCAAGTAGCAGTCCACACTCCACATTTAGGTCTGTTCGGGGACTTGAACCGGCAACCCTACGGCTCACAGTCCAAGCCCCTACTGACTGAGCCACTGCCGGAGAGATGATGAGGCTGGCTGTTCACATGACTTGCACGTGTATGTGTCTGTGTTTGTGTGTGAGTTCCTCACCCTGTGTACTTCGTTCTCATGTCCTCTGCGTCGTGGGTCTGGTTCTTCATACGGCGGCACACTTCCTTCTCTCCTCGCCTGCTGATACTCTCTCCTTAGCTGCTGGATCCTGTCCACACTAACAAACACATAAGAAAAGAAAAACAACACGGTTAATTAAGCTTTTACACCTCTTAACTGAATTTGGAGAAATATAAGAACCAACAGGTAGAGTAGAAGAATTAATCAAATGTAAATAGCAATCCAGATTGTGGCTTCCTACAATTAAATGAACAAGAACGTTTATGATATTCCTGTTTCGAAGTTGTGCTTTTAGTAGACTTTATAAGTATTCTTATTTCAACAGTCAACAAGCAAAAAGACAAAACAAAATAAAAAAGTGAACCTTTGGTGTCACTGTGGGAAGTTGCATCTGGATCTCGACAGAAGCTTTCCTGATGATGAACCAACCAATAGAAGCCATCTTTATTCAAATAATAATTCTACCTGAATCAGCCTGCAGAAATAAAATGAATCACACTCACTTGTGCATGTGCATGTACACACTACACACTCACAACAAGATCGAGCTCTTGATCATTCTGACTGCCTTCATCTATAACTTAGTATTCATCTTTCTCTTGCAAAAGGCACAAAAACAAAAATATCAATCGTATGAATATTCTTTCTCTCTGTCAACAGATAACATATACAGCACATCAACACTGACCCCTGGGCACCCTTGCGCGCACACACACACACACACACACACACACACACACACACACACACACACACACACACACACACACACACACACACACACACACACACACACACACACACACACACACACACACACACACACACACACACACACACACACACACACACACACACACACACACACACACACACACACACACACACACACACACACACACATAATGGAATTGTGGAAAGTCAGATAATAAACATGTCCATTAGAGTTGATGGAAGCACACAAAATGCATTGATTCAACATTTATGAAAAGTCAGAAAAAGCACTTTCTTTCTGTCTCCATAAAATCTGTGAACCACACTGTGCCTTCTGAGAGTGTTGCATTGCCACCAGTCAGCATGTGACTGGTAATGCAATTTGCTGCCATTCATTACTGTAAAACTAACTAACTGTAGACACGGGACAGCATTACTGTGTTTCACACTTTGGAGGGAAACCCTGCTGCTGTGGAGAGAGGTTAGTAAATCCTGTAATAAAGTTTGGGATATTGCATTCCTAACTGGGGTCTTGTTTTAGGCTACAATCCCTGAGGTATACACAAAAAAGAGGTCTTATTAGCAGCATTGTAAATGTACGCACAGCCAATACATAACAGAAAACAATCCACACTGACTGTGTGTGGATGTATATATTTCAGGTAAGAAACAGATATATTCCACAGTCATAATGAAAAACTGAATTATACCATACTTTATACTAGGGCAGCTCACTTGCGATTATTTCACTGATATTGGAATGTAGATATATGTCCCAATGTTGGAGGGATTGATAATGTGTGCATCATAATTGTCATTATCATTAAAAAATATATTAAAATGATAATGGTGTAATTTTTAAGAATGATCTTTACCAAACAAATGTGTTTTGTCAAGTCTGTATAATGTGATTTAATTTGCCGGGATATTGCTGCAGCTCCACAATACTTTATTCAAAATGCTAAATTAACTCATAATTAGCCTCTCACATTTAATGTGCTTCCTGCAATTTGAATATTGCACTAGTCCATATTGCTATTTCAATCAAATGTGTGTGATTATAAAGGCTTTGCAACATGCTAGAAGAAAATGAATTAAATGGCTAGCATATTAGCATGCAAACTTGTATTGTTTCATTTTTTGAGGAGTATCCCAGAAGACAACCTGTCATATTGTTAAATATTATTTTGGAACAATAAACCTAGCATTCAATGCAGTTATTATTTTTATTTAACAGGTTTAAAATTCATTATCACGCTTTTTCTTCACCCTCTCACTTATTTTGCTTTCACCTCTTCATTCCCCTTCCTCTCCTTGAACCTATGAATCCAGAGTGGTGTGTGAATGACTATAATAGCAGCAGTGCTGAAAAACACATTACAGCGCTCTCACTTCACAAATCATCTACTGTATGAATCGTCTACTTTTTTTTTTTTTTTACATATAATTGTAAGGCAATACATGATAAAAGCCTTGTCTCTACATTACAATAAAATATAAAAAATAATTGATTAATTAATTTGAATAACAATTCAAGTTAGTAGCTATTAAAGGCATAAAAAGACATACATGTATAATTCTTTCTTTAATATAAATGTTTCTTCTGCCCGTAAAGTGTCCAAACCAGGCTTTTCCGGATAAGCGCATTTTTTAAATATAGTCATTTTCCATGCCGGTTTCAGTTGGATTATTTCTCACAGTTGGGCTGCAGTCGAATGGTCCAAAAATCAGCTCCTAAGTTCTAACCCTATCTCCTATTCCTTGACCTCTGAGTGAAACGTCATGGGGTTAAGGGATAGTGGATAGGAGAACTCAAAAGGATTTAGGAGAAGAGACTGCGGTACTTTAGAGAATCCGAATGCACTTTCACTATCCGACGTGTTTATGATGCGCCAGCGGACGTCATTAATGTGCGTCTGCTGCTGTGGGGAAATTGGAAACTACAGTGTTCTATACAACGGACTACATGGATGTTTAATAAGAACGAGGGACTCATCTAGAGACTCTGCACCGTGTTCTGATGCTGTTGTTTTATGCTTTATGAAGGTGGACAACAGAGAAACATATTCTTCATGACCAAAGTTGGAATTGAAATAAAAAAGGAAAGTGAAACTTATGCTCGTCACCCTCTCCCTCTGGTCCACATTAATACAAATGATCCCAAAGATTGTATGAACTATGAAAAGATCTTAAAATCAATACAAATGTATTTATTATAAACGTTAGTCCTTAACATCTATCACTGTGTATATCACCATTCAAACATCTTTTAAAAGTTGAACAACCCCCACACAGCTCAGTGAAGACTGTGAAATGCTGACTTTATTTGATAATTTTAGTAAAACTAACGTTCATATTTCTCTTTTTGATTATAATACTGATGAACGTTCAAAACAAAGCACTTTTGCAAGTTACCACATATGTTTTAAAATACTTAATAAGCACCGTAACTTTCATAATCGGTTGTTCCCGTGCCGACTGTTGAGTGACGGCAAATGCTGCGGCTGCAAGGCATTGTGGGGCAGCATTTTCTCCTCTCCTTTCGTCAAGGGAGGTCCAGTGGTTCCTAAGCTAAAGGAGGTTATAAAGGAAGTTTGAAACCTCCTTTCCTGTCTTCTAGAGAATTCGAACGGCACTTATTATGGCTGCCACTGAGGGACTTCCGGGTCATTTCACTCGGTTAGGAAGGTTCCTAAGCTAAATGGACTATTCGACTGCAGCCTTGCTCCGATCAGATCGGTCTCCTCCATTTTGTAGATTATTTATGACTTTTGAATCCACATAAACACATCAGCAAAATCCGGCCTATTTTGAGCATGTGTTTGAAACAGTTTAATCCCTTTGTGAATTCTTTCCACTTGTTAATTAATTAATCCTGAGTACAATAACAATCAAAGTCACTCCAATAATGCTCCTTAATTACGCTTTCATCCTCCTTTAACAAAATAATTCACATTCATCCAGTTTGTGACAGTAGTTGTAGCATTTCTGAGACTTTTAAACTTTAATTAACAGCGGTAATTAAAGTCGCAACTTCCAACATGAGTCATTTGGGGGGGCTCTCAGGAAAAAAGGTTGGGAACCCCTGGTCTACTGCATGTGCTCTCACCTTCACAAAACATTCTTACTTAGAACAGGGTTTCCCACACATAGACTTTACTTGGGCGGGCCGCCCAGGTACTGTATATTTCGCGACCCATTTTAAAAAAAAAAAGACGTTTTTATTTAATTTTTTGTATGTATTGTGAGCGCAACGCTGCGCAAATGTGGGTCTGCCTCACACAGTGTGACTGGCTGTCCACATGATGTGGCCTGCCGACATGGCCACGGTCATACAGATCATAAATCAAAGCCCTTGATTGGTCTCTGTGTGTCATTCAAGCTCGGGATAACTACAGCTCAGGTGAGGTAAAGGACTCGATAGTTAACTTAGTCTAAGTTCTCAGTGGGTCTCAAACGGTTTGGTCACCAATTATGTAAACACATATTTCCATTTGAGGGGGTAGTGATTAGTCAAATATGCATGAATAAAAAGTTAACTAGGTGAAAAAAGGTAATATACACTTTTAAAACTTGTTGAGAGCTAAAAATAGTCTTTGCTGCTGCCTCAAAGAGGAGAAGGGAGGAGAGGGGGGAGAGAGGGGAGATAGGTGAGGCTGATTCAGGAGCCCAGACACACTCACAACGATAAATGAAACAAAAATAAATAAATAAACAAGTTTCAGTGTGTTTTCATATTGGATATGGTGTGTTATTGGTTATGGCCATGATTTTATGATTATTGAAATACAGTTCTGTTTCATATAGGTGTTCTGTTCCCATAAATCTAGTCTCTTTATTTTCCCCTCAAAGTGCACCAGATTGATGCATGCAACTCCAACATTTAAAAACAAATCTTACGGGGAGGGCATGCCCCGGACCCCTCTAGAGGATTTCAGGTCCACCCCCACTTAAAATCACATGGACAGGTTCCTAAATACATTTACCATTTTATTTAAATAGTAACCCATCTCCATATGTTTATTTTTGGGTAGTGGATTTAAACTATAGGGCTATCACTATGGGCAGCAACGCTGTAAATATTGACAAATAAATCCAGCAAAATGGCACAAAAAAATAACTGGTAGTTGCCTGGCTGGGTGTATAATTTCTGGCCTGACTTATTGTCTCGGCCCGGCCCTGGCTGTACCTGTTCGCTGTACCTGTTCGCTCTGCCATCGCGTGAAGGGTTTGCTCACAAGCAGTGTTGGGCAAGTTACTTTTAAAAAGTAACTTGTAATAGTTATAGTTACTGCTCTCAAAAAAGTAACTAGTTAGTTTATTAGTTACTACATTATAAAAGTAACAAGTTACTTTACTTTACTTTAAAAATAATAACAACAAAAATACAAGTTTTTGTGTTGTTCTGTGGCACAGTAAGAGAAAATACAACTCCCCAATCATTGTAGCAATTATCATTATGAAATGTAGTGGAACAATAAAACACAAAAGATATGTTTAGACATTTTGACAGGCATCTTTATTGTAGCCTCAACAATCAAGTTCTAAGTAGTGCACTTGTAGTGCAATATGAAATAAAAACAACTACACTCTTTTGGCAGTGTAACAATTAAACAAGAACTACACTCTTTTGGCAGTAACAATTAAATACATAATAAACTGTCAGACTGACACTGAAGACAAACAAACTATTTTCAGCCTCACAAAAACAAACTAACAGTGAAATAATTTACCTCACATCTGGCCATTTAGCATAAACTAAATCAATAATGGTGGATAAACTCAAGAAGAGGTGCTTTCAGCCTTATAAGCAGTGTTGGGACTAACGCGTTACACAGTAACGCGTTACTGTAACGCAATTACTTGTTGTGGTAACTAATAGCGTTACTAGTTACCTATTCCCATTAAGTAGCGCCGTTATAGTTACTGTGATTTAAATGGATGCGTTACTGCGTTACATTATATGATCCAACTGAAACAAATCTCCCTGCGGATGTAACTTACAGGTGAATACAGCGATGTCCTCTCACAGCACCATGGCAAAGTGAAAGTAACCAGAGAGGAGTGATGATTGGTTAACGTGGGGTAACATTTCAGGGTAAGCCAATCAGAGACAGAGTTGGGCGGGTCTTGCCTTATGGGGAAAATACACACAAACACTTGCTAATGCTAACACACACTAGTGATGGGAATTCCGGCTCTTCTTGGTGAGCCGGATCATTTGGCTCGGCTCACCAAGAAGAGCTGGCTCTTTCGGCTCCCAAACGGCTCTTCAGTTTACCACATATTATACCTTTTAATTGAATGAAATGTAGCCCTGTTTTGACTAATGAATGATGTATATGTGTACATATATCACTTAAATTATTCAATACATAATTTGTACTGAAGTATTCAAAAGTAAAAATTACATGTTTAATATAAATGATTTGCTGTGGCCAAATGTTTTCATTGCATTTACAGACCCTTGTAACTCTCTGATACCACCCAATGAATGCACTGACTTGCTTGTAGAACCACGCTACACAAAACAGATAGCAACACCTATAAAAACTATTTTAAAAAAGGGCTACTGTATCGACATTTTAAAATTATATTTAAAGAAAAGGCCCTGATAAAACAGCAGGGCTTTATTTCAGTAACTATTACCTATAGAAAAAAAGACAGCAACAGCTGACATCAAATCTTTGCTGAGGGCAGGGGAGCGTGCTTTGAGATCAGCTGCTGGGCTGTTAGAAGAGGGGAGAAAAAGAGATCTCCCTCCTCCGTGTTTTATTCTTATAGAAGTAAGAAGAGAAGTAATGGGGCAGAAACCCTCCTTTTTACGCAGCGGTCCAGACATAGACATTCTTTAAATCAATAAAATCATTTTCTAAATCCATAAAAGCATTTCAATTAATATTGGGAGTCATGTCGTTACTTTGTTGAGAATGTGGCCATGTAATAAGCGGGATAATGTGCACATTGCACATTGCATAATGTCCATTCATGCCGATCTAGATCCCTCCGCAAAAAATAAATAAAAAACGAGCGAGCCGGCTCCCGTCGTTCACTTAAAAGAGCCGGCTCTTTGAGCGAGAGCAGCAGCGCATTTACAACTTGGAAATATAACCACTATTTTCAATTTGTGGGGATAAAGGACGCAAAAAATATTACGGTAAAATGTAAACTGTGTGCAGGACAGAAAGCATTGTCCACATCGAAAAATAGCAATGCCAATCTCCTGAAGCACCTTAGTCAGGGGTCTGCAACCTTTTTGACCAAAAGAGCCATTTTGCTCCTTTTTCCCCCAATTCTTTTTGTCTGGAGCCGCAAAACATATTTCATAGCTTGATAGCTAATAAAGTTGTATTTATTGTTATATCAGACAAAAACTACAGTTTTTTTGCATTTATTAGGCTATTTATTACATTATATACAACTGTTAACCTCTAATAAGAAACAAAGAACTCCTATAAGGAGAATTACAAATAATACACAGGCCTACTTTAAAATAAATTAAACACAGCACTTGGGGAGTCCTCTGAACATTTGAAGGCAAACAAATATTATTAAAATGGGCCCACTTTGAAATAAATAAAACATATAGCTGCACCCTAAAAAGAGTTAAAGGTAGGGTAGGTAAGAATGGAGAAACCAGCTCGAGTGCGCTAGGATTTGAAAATACACAACCGGAAAAAATAGGCCTCTTCCTTCAGACTTTCTTACAGAGTCCCTCCTCCAACACATACTAACGCGCATCATCAATGAGGCCACGAGATAAGTTTGTGCACAGATGGAACAGAGATGGAAGGCTGACAGGCAGGTAGGCCATCCAGTTATTTTAGCCGGGTCGGCTAAAATGATTGGTCGTGCTTTTTATAGCGCTACGGCTTCCAGAGATGAATTTTTGTATGTATTTATTGTCAAAGCATTTAATATATTCATTGCTATCGGGACGTTAAGAGCATTCCATGGAATATAACAAAAAGTGTTTTCTGAAATAAATTACATACCCCATTGAATTATGACTGAAGATTGTTAGCTGTCTTCCTCTCCCGTGTTGTTCCTCGATACGTAAAGGCGGCAGCACCTTTGACAACTTCTCTCTAGATATCAAACATACCGGTAAACCAGCATCGTTTGCTGTGAAAGCATATAACTCTGTCCACACAGAATTCAATCCTGTGTTCCTCCGGTACTTTTCTTTGATTTATCCATAGTTCGCTCATCGAGCCAGGGGTCCCCGCGCGAGTGCTTTCAAGAAAAGGCACTCGCGCGGGACCCTAGCAGGATGTGACGCATATTTTAGTTGACCTAATTAAAACCGTTTTGTTTTTTATTTATGTGTCACAGTATCACCTCAAAACACAAGATACGAAACATTTTCAACTGTGCAACAAAATATAAAAAGTACTTTTATTTTATTTCCTTCTTATTTTTGTCTAAGCTCAAGGGAGACAGAGCAGAGGGTTTAAAGGGCCGCATGCGGCCCATGGGCCGCGGGTTGCCAACCCCTGACCTAAGTAATGTACATGTGGGGAGTTGTCTTTTCTCTTACTGTGACACAGAACAACACAAAAACTTGTATTTTTATTGTTATTATTTTTTAAAGTAAAGTAACTTGTTACTAGTTACTTTTATAATTTAGTTACTAACAAAGTAACTAGTAATTTACCCTGAAATGTTACCCCGCGTTAACCAAT
Organism: Notothenia rossii; assembly: GCF_949606895.1. NCBI lineage: Eukaryota > Metazoa > Chordata > Actinopteri > Perciformes > Nototheniidae > Notothenia > Notothenia rossii. The sequence continues at coordinate 71,232,991 of NC_136904.1, forward strand.
CATCACTCTTCTCTGGTCACTTTCACTTTTCCATGGTGCTGTGAGAGGACATCACTGTATTCACCTGTAAGTTACATCCGCAGGGAGATTCGGTTCAGTTGGATCACATAATGTAACGCAGTAACGCACCCATTTAAATCACAGGAACTATAACAGCGTTACTGAATGGGAATAGGTAACTAGTAACGTTATTAGTTACCGCAAAAGGTATAGTTTGTAACGCGTTAGTCCAAACACTGCTCACAAGTGACCAATTCCTTGGTTTGTGCTCTGATAAGCACTGTCAACTGTGGGACCTCATATAGACAGCTGTGTTCTTTTCCAAGTCATGTCCAATCAATTTAGTTTACCACAAGTGGACTCCAATCAAGTTACAGAAACATTTCAAGGATGTGGAAACGGGATGCACTTGAGCTCAATTTTCAGTGTCAAAGCAAAGGGTGTGAATACTTATGTGATATTTCATTTAATTATTTTTAACACGTTTGCAAAAAATCTTTTAAAACGTTTTTGCTTTGTCATTATGGGGTATTGTGTGTGGGATATTGAGAACAAAAATCAGTTTAATCAATTCAGAAATAAGGCTTTAACATAACAAAATGTGAAAAAAGTTAAGGCGTATGAATACTTTCCGGATGCACTGTAGTATCCCACAATGTAAAAGGCAGAGAAATACCTTAGGCGAGCTGGCAGCTCATCACAAGAGAATCACAAGGATGGAAATACACATTCCCATTTATAGGAAATCAATTCACATTCCACATCTTCCCTTTCTTTTTGCCTTCACCTTCTGACCACCCCTTCGTGAATGCATGTGCTCATGGAAAGAAAAATACCAAATACCCATTTATTGCCATGTTCTGCATCATGGGCCAACCCTATCACCTCACAAACCAACATCATGATGAAGTGGTAATCCTCATTAAACTACACTATTGTTGTCAGTGTTTTATGTTTTATGTGGTTTACGCTGGGTTCTCATGAAAAGAATAAGGCACAAGTGTTATAATGGTCTCTTTGAATGGAGCCACTTTAAATTAGGGGTGTGTGTTGCCAATATTCTGGCAGGGGTTATAATAGAATATACTGCCATAATGTAGAGAAGAAGATAATGTATATTGCAACTTTTAGGAAAACTGTGATAGTATACAGATCCATCCATCCATCCATCCATCTTCTCCCGCTTATCCGTGGTCGGGTCGCGGAGGTAGCAGTTCCAGCAGAGAGCCCCAAACTTTCTTTTCCCTGGCCACATCAACCAGCTCTGACTGGGGGATCCCAAGGCGCTCCCAGGCCAGAGAAGAGATATAATCCCTCCATCTGGTTCTAGGTCTACCCCTTGGTCTCTTCCCAGCTGGACGTGCCTGGAACACCTCCCTAGGGAGGCGCCCAGGTGGCATCCTAACTAGATATAGCACTGAATTTCAGACTCCAGCTTACAGCTTCCTGCCTACGACCTGCCTAAAACCAGTATAGAGGAATGTTAAGCCCTCCCACTATTTTCCAAGAGGGCGTTGCCAGATTTTCAATTTCAGGTTTTAACCAGGAGATGGCGCTTAATTCACAAATACAGAAAGACAAGTTTCATGGACTTTCAGTTTTGTTTTGAAGAGCATTTGAACACATCAATATTTTAGATCAACTAAAGTATATCTAATCTTGTAATTCAATAATATATAGTCTTTATATATTAAATAATCATAATTATAATGTAAATGTTTACATTACACTTATTTATTTGTTATGCTCATACTTTTACCTTTACAATCGTTTGCTTTAATATGCAGTATATTTTTTGTATATTTTTGTGTTTGCTTCCTCCTGCTCCCTTTCGGACACATACTGTATGATTTATTATTATTATTAATATGAAGATATTATTAAGATAAGATAAGATGTTACTTTATTGATTGAACATTTTAGTATTTTAGAATGTGCTGTCCCACGGTAATTCAGAAGGCTCACAGGTCACATTCCGACCATTATTTTAAACAATAGGTGCTTTCACACCGTCTACAGTTTGATTTGTATAGAGGGACCTCTGTGGCTGAATGGCCAGATTAGGTGTGGCGCATTTATCATAGGTGATCAGAGCTAACTGCCTGCCGTCAGATTTCATTTAAAAAACAGATCTGATTTTAAGACTATTTCTGCGCTCATAAAGAATGATAAGAATATAATAATGCGTATTTAACTGGTTTCATTAATTAGTGAGTTTATTTAACACTAGAACCACCAATCGGGTCAATTTGTGTGATGTGTGTTGTGTGTGTGCAATGTAACTTTTTTTCAATAAAATATTAAAGTCTCCCAGTCCGTGACTTTTCCTGAAAGTGTGTTATGTAGCACCCTATGTTGTTAAAAATTGCATTCTAATAGCGGGATTTGACAGGTTTAGGTAGGCCTATACAAAAACATCTGGTGGTTCTAGTGTTAAGGTAATTAGATACAGTAGAAGCCCTTTTTTATTAGTCACGAATTTAGCAGTTGAACATAAAAGTCAACTAACTGAGGGTCACTTGCAATGACAGTGTTGTTTACTCAGAGTAACCTACAGTTAATTTAGCTGCTGGAGAAGAAAGATCAGGGGGGGAGGGGGGGGGGGGGGGAGAGAGCTGTGGTTGATGGGCCTTTAGTTGTGTAAATACACAGCTGAGAGCTGCCGTTTCATTCAGACTGTTTAAAAAATGGTAACAACTGACTGTTTTTCTTAGCGGATGCATGTCAATTTAAATCAATACATACAACTATTTTTTAAATCAATAAAAACATTTTCTAAATCCATAAAAGCATTTCAATTAATACTGGGAATCATGTCGTTACTTTGTTGAGAATGTGGCCGTGTAATAAGCGGGATAATTTGCAGCGATTTGTTCCTTATGGGGAAAATAGCATCCGTCATGCAGATCAGGATCCCTCCACCACGCTTTGGGATCCTGATCTGCCGACGAGGCCCCATTAAAATATAAATATTTTTAGTGAATTACTGAGTTTAGGCACGTTAATAACGTTTTAATGAAGTTGAATACAGTATATTCATATGTGTCAGTGATTTCATGTCAATTCGGCGAACATAAACATAAATGATCGTGGTGAAGATGATGATTAAACTAGGATTAAAAATCGAGAGCCGGGCTGCATTTCCTCCTTATCGTTTTTTTCGACTAAACAACATTATTTTGTTAAATAACAACATGGTGATGTTTTGTAAATGATTACATGTCGCTTATTTAGCAGAGTAGTATGATATCCGTGACATATGGATCTTAACAAAGTTCCGCTGTACATCCAGCGTACTGTATCTGACTTTATTTCACATGAGCTCCAGTGTGGAACCCCACTGCACCCCCTGGTGGATCAATGATCCATTGCAGCTGGCTTCATTATAATTACATTTATCTATCACAGGGGCGGTCTCAAGTCAAGCTGGAGGTTTTCCCTTGAGCGAGGGCAGATCACGTACCAATCACGGCCCTCGCGTTTCAAACTGTCTGAAATGAATCGCTATATCTATATATGTACACCCCACAATTTACATAGCGTTTTAGTAAAATATATATATACATATATATACTGGGCTAGTTACGTGTTATCACTTTAATGTATTAATTGATTAACTCCTACAATTATTTTATTGTCATTAACGCATTTGCTTTTAAATTAAAATTATGATTGTGAAATTCCGTTGCTCACTGGCTCGGGAAACACTTACAGACAAACCATGGGTCACAGAGGGGGCGGGATGTTGATTAGTATTGGCTTAGGATGCGTATACATATACATATATTTCAGAAATTATGTTAAAATGAACATGTGCCAGTAAATATATTTTTTGTGAAAAAGCTTTTAATTTATTCTTCTCTATTCGGAGGTCGCGTTAAACAAATATTTTCTGTCAATGACGGATTATTTCTAACAATGACAGAAAAATCTGAAAGCAGTCCGTCATTTTGACGGATTAGAACACAACTCGGAACAGCGCCAAAATGTCCACCAGCGGCCCACATTATATTACATCCTTAGTGGCCAGGTAGACTGAGGGCGATCTACTGTACTCTACTTTAGTCTGTAACTATTATTTAGTCATTCACACCCCTGTCCAGTTGGTGGCGAGTGTGTGTATATTCAGCAGGAAACCTGAGGTCAAATTTAATACCTTTTAAGACCTTTTTTAAGACCCTTTCCATACATTTTAAGACCTCATCGCAACTTTGAGTTCTAACCGGTTACATTGGTGACACACTTTACCTCACATTTACTATATTGATTGTAAGATAGCACAACTAAACAGAGTGCAGACAGACTACTGAAGCCTCCTCTCCACATGAACTTCAACCTCTCACCTTTCGTTGATTACACCGTTGCTTAACCGGCTTTAGCAATCACAAAATGTCACGGTAGCTGATCGTCCGAAGCTTTCTTAATAAGCCCAGTAATTGTGATGGTGTGGATAAACGAGGTGAAAAAAGAGGGATTGATGCAGTGGAGGATGAGCCAGTAAGACTGAAACTGACAACGTTTAGCCAGTGGCAGAGGGGCAAGCAAGTGGCAAGGAGTTCAAGCTGGAGTACCGGGTTCAGTGGGAGCAAGAGTTTAAGTGGCTGAGGAGGGAAGATGGCAAAATGTTCTGCGACATCTGTAGAAAAGGTAAGATGAGTAACGGATTTGTTTGAGGGTGCGCAACGATGCAGAAATCAGCGTTCAGGCTAGGCTACAGCAGGTCAATTGAATTGTTCTTGTAAATGTTTTGTTCATATTTTGATTGTAATTGTCTCATTTAAAATGATGGCATTATTCATATTTGCCTGTTTAGGCACAATGGTCGTGGTGTTTTTAGCGGCCTCTGCCCCCCTCTACTGTGCTGCCAGTCCAGGAAAAAATAAATCATTCATGTTCGTGTTGACATGAGAAGTGACCACACGGTCGGTGTCGCTGTTCATCTTTTTTTTCTCCATGCCCTTAATTAAAAGCTCTGTATGAATCATTACAAAAAAATGAATGAATGAACATTTGCTGCTCAGTACCCAAACATAAATATTAAATATTTCTCTTTTCATCATTAAAACATGAAAAATAAAATGACGGGTAATAATGGATTATGACGGAAATGTTACGATCCTGTCCGTCAAAAACGGACAACAAAAAAGTCTAACGCAACCACTGATTCTATTCCTATGCGATTCTTTGTCCTGATTCTTTGTCCTGCTTTGCTCTTTTCTGAGCTTTCTGCTGTGCTGTTTCATGTTTATGCATCACAGTAGAAATGATCACATACAACAGACACACACAAGTGCACACGCTCGCACACAAAGGGTACTTTATACGATTTATGACCCGGTATAAAAAGAAGAAGGTGGGCTCAAGAATAAATAAATATGATAAACAAAGCAATAACACAACAGTCACACAAACACACGCACACATTTATGCAAATAGTTCCACAACCACAGACTAAGAAAGCTATTGATTAGCTTAATAAAAACAAAACCGTAAAAAAAAGAAAAGAAAATACTTGTGTGACTTCACTTTTTAACTACCTCTCGGTCATTAAACAGCAACAGGGTAGGTTCCTGTGTTTATAGCCTAAAGGCATTGTTCTGTGTTTGTGTGTGATTCAGTAGATGACTCCCTACTGAAAACATTTGCCTTTGTGTTTCTTTCCTCAACTACCTACATCTCATATCAGGAACAGGAACTTTTGTTTCTGATTATTTATATATAAGATTGATCATTTGTATATAAAGCTTACATGTTTCAAAAATGATAGCACAAGCTTGATTTGAACTATATCTCTCTCTCTCTCACACACACACACACACACACACACACACACACACACACACACACACACACACACACACACACACACACACACACACACACACACACACACACACACACACACACACACACACACACACACACACACACACACACACACACACACACACACACACACACACACACACTGATATGTCCTCACAGAACAGGTTGTTTCTCAAAATGTGGTCCTCACAAATATAGCAAGACATGTACATGCACACACATACACACAACACAAGGGAGATCAATCTCCTGCTCTTGCTCTGCCACACCAATAATAATTCCATAAATGTTTAAAATCAGAATCATATTCCAGCATAGCTGTTAATAATGCTGCTATTAATAATTAAGACTTATGTTCCATTAATAAAAATGTGAAATATGTTTCTGTAATAAAGTTTATACATATTTACCCTGGTACCTCAGCTTGGTTTTGGAAGGTGCAATTGAAGCAAAAACCCTTTTTTGGATTGTGACGTGACCATAGGTCATGTATATTAAACATGAATTATTAATGACTAGATCTGTCAAAGCCTGTGCAAACACAATCCATTTAGGGAACATATACTATGCATAGGTATACATACTTGGAAATGTGCTTTATTTATTTACACTCTAATGCCCACATTAAGTGTAAATACCTTGGAAAGGCATTACCAGCTGGGCTCACTTTAAGCTAGACTTAATAACCATATAAATAATTCAAGTAAACACGCCGTGGAAAATATATTGCCATCACAGTGCTGGTAAAGGAAAACAGCAATGTTGTAATGTCCACCTGATCAGTTGTTAGTTTTCTCCTTCCATCAGAAAAAATAAAATGGATGCATACTAAGAAAGACAGAGATGAATACATGGATATAATACAATAAGAGTAAGACTAAGAAAGAGAGGAAGGACAGGTCAGGCATGTTTTTTTGGTGTGCTTTCTAACATATGACTTTGAGCTGAAATGTTTCATAAATCTGACACAAAATGGCCAACGCTCTGACGCTCTGACGCTCTGACACACACACACACACACACACACACACACACACACACACACACACACACACACACACACACACACACACACACACACACACACACACACACACACACACACACACACACACACACACACACACACACACACACACACACACACACACACACACACACACACACACACACACACACACACACACACACACACACGCACACACACACACACGTGATGTATAGTGTACTCTTAGATGTGGCACAGGGGGAATATGTCATTCAGACTCAGCTTGGTCTGATTTATCACATCTTGGCAAATGCAAGTGTGTGAGAGTGTGGAGAAAAACGAGAAGCTACGAAAGAAACAAAAAACTAATATTGAAAAACCTGTGGAAATAATTTGTGTTTGATGGTCTACTGGCATTACTTCTCACAGGGAGTATAAGTGTTCTTCCAAATATTACAATATGCATGTAAGAGAGTGCCAGTTGTATATTCTTGCAAGGAGCAAAGACAAGAAAAGGGTAAAAATGCTCCCCATTTGCAGGGCTGTTGACCTTCTGAAAAAAGATGAGGCAGTGGTAATAGTAGGATTTCCTTTTATCAGCACCGGCTAATAGTAATGATAGCCATTTGGAAAAATCAATATAGCTTCGGAACATAAACCCCAATTGATTTAAAAGCTTTAAAGACGGTACACACTGTATATGAATAGAAAGAGAGCATTTGCATCCTGCTGATATTAATCAATACAGCACAGAACGGTGCTTTAGAAATGTCAGTTACAGATGAATGTCTTAACCTTTTCAATGCAACAACCACTCTGTACGAGATTGAAAAAGGAAATAACCTTAAAACATTTGTAAACAACAAACATATAGCAATACATATATTAGTTATACAAAATAACGTAATTCAACTAAACAAAACATCAAATTGCTACACAGCGCAAACCATTTGTATGTATTTAAGCATTTTGAAATCGTAAATGAGCAATTCAAAAATGATAGTCCGATTCTTATGCATGAAATAAAAAATGCCCATGAGCGTAAAGTGGTCGGGCTGATGGCCCCTATGTCCCCCTGTGCTCTGACCAGTGGTGAGCCGTCAGGGCCCTCTCTGAGGGCCTAAGATATTCTAAAAAATTATATTTGAAAACATGAAAAAAAAAAAAAAAGATTTATTTTAAAATATCTTTTTATTAAATATTTGTTTAGTTATATTTTTCATTAGTTTGACCAAAATAACTTCATTTTATTGTATTTAAAATAACCTTTCCAAATAAATAAATCCTTCAAATCTGCCTGTTCAGTTTCTGTTGGAATGTGAAGGGTTAAATTGAAGAAGCTCGTTTCTGCGAGTTACTGTGAAGAGAGGAGCTGATTGGTGGTCCTGCTGTAAATTCACAGAGGGCCCGCAATAGTAACTCCACGAGAGAGTAATGTCAAATGACAGTACAATTGACCAATCATATCTTCCCTCTAAATGGGTGGGCTTTATTTTCGCGGACTTTATGACAAGTTCCGCCCGCGGTGAAGTTTATGTATGTGTATAAAGTGGTGCAGTGACGCGTCCTAAAACCCGGAAGTAAGCTGCGCATGGGTTCCCTCGACAAAAAAGCAATGGGATTTCTCCATGGATGTATAATAAGAACTGGATACAGCGTGGGAGGCGGGGCCTCATTCATTCCTCTGAGAGTTGCTCATTGGCGCATGATGATAAAATGGCCCAACTTTTGAGAGAGCGAAACGTCACAGATTACCCGGCATGCCTGAGAAGTACCCGTATGTGATCTCATAGAGCATGCGCAACTTTAACCAAAATGCTCGTTCACACATCAAGCACGTCAATTTGCGTACACGTAACAGCACCGCACGTTCATAACAGCATGGTAATGATTTGTTATTATGATGGATTTGATATTAACGAGGCGGCAGCTAGCAGCTAGCGGCTAGCTAGTAATTACGCTAATGTACACATCAATCGTTATGTACTTATATTACGCTGTAACAGGATCTAGTGATATCCAAGCAACAGAGCTTCATTTAGCATGAAAGAATGATTGCACTGTATATATATATGTATAGTGCAATACGCTTCTTAGTGCAATAAGAAGCTACAGGGACGTTAATCTGACGTCGGTAATATTAACTTTATTTAATACAACATTTACGGTACACGATTTAATCATACAGCCCATGATAATGAATTACAGCAAACATGTGCAATATATCCATTATTACAGCTCCGTGGGATGGCAGTAAGACGATATGGGTCCGTTCTTATTGTGCATCCATGGGTAAAGATAAACGCAACTTACATTGGTTTCTCAAACAGCAGCTCTGTAAACTACGTGTATTCACTGAATTTCACTCTCTGCCTTTAACGGCTCGTTGTAGCTCCAATAGCTCCAGCCCCCACCCTCCCTGTGAGCACAGTGTGCTCTGATTGGTCGGGACAGTCGGGACACGTAACATGAACGTGCCGGGCGGCGCGGTCCCGTGGGTTAGATGCGCGTTCATAACGCAGAGGGATATAACTCTCAGAATAACGTTATTAGCACATTATTACAACTTGAGGAACGAATGTTTTTAATAAGGGCTATACAAACGTTCATACTGGGTAGTTTATTTAGTTTAAAAAAAATTATCCAACGATTTACAGACCACTCTTTCCCCATGTAAGTCAATGGGAAAAAGTGTTTCCGGGCCTGGCAACCAAACGGAAGTGTAGTACCGCCGTTTGGCCAGCACGAATATTTTCATCTGAATCCGGCGCACTTCCTGGGGTCTTGGATTTCTCCATAGGGTTTTGGAAAATAGCTCGAAATATGGTCTGTGGAAAACGAACCTGTTAGATAAATGCATGTTTTGTTCAGCCGGATAATATCCACATGTCTACCTACTTTTATAATTTTCGAATCATAAATCTGATCGATAGATTTATGATTGATAGATTTATGATTAGCATAAGTTTGTTCATAATGGCTCACTTCAGTGATAGTGATTACATTGAGTCTTTTTGAAGATTGAGTTACAATGATAAATTGGAGTGGCAAAGGATCAGCTGCATGACCCGCCATCAAGTGCTTCATCCAAAAGGACAGGAGGATGGACTTTGTGTTTAAGTGATTTGATCATCAAAGTTAAGTCATTTTCAATGTGGGCCGCTGTGCGGACTTAATTCATTTGTAATTGTTACTTTGCTGTGGGTTCCCTGTCATGATATGTGTGTATATAAATGGTGTTGTTTTGTGTGGTAGAGGGTCGCTGTCATTGATGCGTTTTACACCCCAGGCCGCTGTTTTGATATTCTGCAGAAGTATACGTGATGTAATAACTCTTCTTTTTTTTTCGAGGGAAGGGGGGGGTCAGAGGGCCTACAGTAGGTATAAAAATCACGGCTCACCACCCGTACTGAACATGCCCATTTTTTTATTAAGACTTTTTTGAAATCTCAACTATTCAAGTAAAAACTTTTCAAACTGCGTTTTGCACAGTTACGACATTACGAAAGTCACGAAAAAATTGGTCCACAGACAAATACAAAACAGACATATTTCACTTTTTTTTCTAGTTCCCGCTAGAGTAGATGTCTCCAGGTTTACATTTTGTCATGACAAAACACACTGATTAAGTCTCGAAAACAATACCAGCCATTCGACATTGTTATTTTTACGGTTGGTATCATCCCTTGGCATGACAATAACTGAGCAGAGGAAATTGAGTTTAATATTGACTGATGGTGACAAGAGGGAGTTGTAGTCTTTTTTTTCTTTCCGGACATACACAAATGTGCGCTGGTTTGTGTGTTCTCCCCGGTGTCTAGTTGTGGTGTGGAGGATCGTTAGCAGCCGTGTCTTACAAGGATTAGGTGGATAACAACAGCGGACTCAGGTCAATGCATTATCTCTCTGCCTGCCTGTATCTAGTATCTTACTCGGCTCTCACACACATACACGATCACAGGATTACTTGCAAGTCACACAAACAACTTAATCAATGTGAGTTATTTTCTGTCAAGCGTTGACGTGGATATTGGCTTTTACCTATATTATGTGTTGACATTGCCTTGCACGTTTTCCTTCACTGTGACTCATTTAGTGCGGAGAATATTCACAGTTCTGTCCCGTTTCAATTCATCCTCTTACCCGCTCGCTAGCCTTCCCTCCACAGTTTATGCAGGTAATCATCTTTGCCGTCATTTCCATCCATACTTTGATACCATCCATCTATCCTTCCCTCCCACTCCATCTTAATCTCTTCTTCATCTGCTCGTCTCCATCCCCTCTCCCTCCATATCTCCCTCCCTCCTCCTAATCTCCCAAGCTTTTGCAAGGATCTAATTAGCTGACATTGCCGCTAATGAAGTCTGACAACAAAAGATCACCAAAGCTTGGCAGGTGGGTCGGGGGGAAGGAAAAAGGAAAAGGGGGCAAGACTAGAGAGAGAGTTTGAAAGAAAATGTAACAGTGAGATTGTGTATGTGCTGTCAGGATGCTCCGTTGCCTCTACAGGCTAACAGGAAGTGACACGTGTTTTTGAAGACGCAGCTGACAGGATGTGACATTGCTCCTTGCACGGCGCCATCAAAGCACGGGGAGTAATTAGCGCTCTATTGACTGCCATGACATCAATCAGACTAGCTGTCTAAATGTGGCCGTGTGCTATAGAGACACTCGCAGAGGCAGAAGAGGATGCCATTTTATCCCCATGATAGTCAGTGTGTGTGTGTGTGTGTGTGTGTGTGTGTGTGTGTGTGTGTGTGTATTGTACGGGTTGAAATTGTCTTGCATAACATTATTTAGACAAGCCCTCTGTGTGTGTGTGAGAGACAGAGCGAGGCAGAGCTACAGGTGGTAAACTGGCAGGCATAAATTAATGTAGGCAGGCTGTCTGGCTCAACATTCCCCTTTGACTCTAGTAGCCATGCGTGTGTGACTGGAGGCCAATGTGTGTAATGCTTCTGCCAACCACAATGGCAGTTGATAGAATCTCTCTAAAGCTGGATTCATACCTGACAAAAGGGGTGAACAGATGCCCAATGAGTCACAGGTTTGGATTGTTTAGTGTTGAGTGCTATATTCAACTGGTTGAAATATACATGACTGTGATTTATCCCTATTTAAATGTGTTTAAACCCGAATCATTTTACCCAACCAAGTATAATTACTAACATTAACCCAAAAACATACTTCAAACATTTCTTCTGTGCAAAAAGTAATTGCACAGAGGCAAATATATACACTTTGTATAAATTATAAAGGTCTTTGCCAAGTATAATCTGATCACATACACACAAAAGACAGAGAACACATGTTGCTTAGCTACAGGTTAATCCTGAATTTCTATTTTCATTTAGTTTTTCAAGTCTCTAATGAATGAAACGGGTAAAAGATAAAAAAAAAGTAAAGGAACAACAAGAAGGTAGAAGGGAAATAACATTGAGAGCCGTCCCTGAGCGTGTACATTTTGTGGCTCAAAACTTGTGCGTGTCCTTTTGAGAGTTATTATGCTCATGTGTCCTTTTACCGTGCGTGCTCCAGTGCGGGCGGATGTCCTTTGCATGGAATTTATTCTTCATTGAGAAGTACTTGTGCAAATACGAGAGGCGGAAATCATAAATGAGAGGAAGAGAGTTCAACGGGGGGAAGAGAGACACAGAAAGGGTATATTGAAGGGAAGGAGAGCAAGTGGGAGGAAGGGATGGAGCCGACGAGTGCCTCTTGAGAGCTTTCTCTTATTAGCCGCGCTGAATCACACGCTTTGAGTCCGGAAAACACAAACTCTGGGCCTTTTCTCGTCTGCTCTCCATCTCGTGCTCCCCCAACCTCTTCCCATTCCTCTCTTTGAGTCCTCTCAATTCAGTCTACTTATTTCTACTTTCCAATTTCTTTTTTTAGTTGAATTCGTTAGTCCTTGATATTCCTTGACCCCTTCCTTTCCCCCCTTGCATGTCCTCACTCTTTCCCTATTTTCATCTGAATTATCCTAAACATCCACTTAGCCCCTTTTACCCCAGCTACCTCTTATTTTCTTCTTTTTTCCTTCATTAATTTATCCTCTTTTCTCATTCCTGCAATTATTTGAGTCCACTTATGCTTCCTTTTAGGCTATAAAAATGTGACCTTCTATTCCTCAAATCATCCCTTGTGTGTTCTTTCTTTTTTTAGAGCTCTAAACATGCATCTGTCCCTTCTCATGTTGCTCCTATTTTCTTTTCATTCTGTTCTTTTGTCCATTTTCTCTGCTTTCCCTAACCTTTATCCCCCACTTTTTGTCCAGCTTTTAGAATAAAATCCTCGCTTTTCTTCAACACTTCCTTCTTCTTCTAATTTGTTCCTTCAGTTCCGAAACACTTATCCTAGCTCTTTCTTCTCCCTACCTCTCTTATATTTCACCCCTTTCCCCACATTCTTTCTAGTTCCCGAAAAACTCCAAACTTCTCTCGTTTCCGCCATGGTCCTTGAAACGGCTTGCTTTTCTGAGTTTTTAATTTAGAAAGAAATTCCAAATCCCTTTCCAAAGATTTTTTATAATATTAAAATGTTCTTTTGCTTACATATATAAAATAAAACTAATTAGTTAAGATTAGGTAACGATTGTGGTATTTGTCGGTAGAAGTCGGTTAGGAAATAAAATTGGCTATTTGATATTGAAGCGTGTCAAAGGGCAATGAGATACATTTGGCTATTTCACAAAGAGTCAATAGAAATTGCATAAAATCCCTTAAGTATAAACTGAAAGGTGATTAAAATCTTAACAAATCGGACCTCTAAATTAATGAACTTGCTGCAGTTATATTTCAGACCATTTTGTAAAAATGTTACCTCAGTTGTTCATTCACTAATGAGCTTTTCTTCTCGACTTTGCTTTAATGCTTATTTGTGGCAAAAACATGTCAAAGCTATTAAATATGCATCCCCCACACATACAAACGGCCCCACCCCAACAAAACTAATTACCTACAAGAACAGAGTAATGAAGAAAGCAGAACTCACACACACCAGCCTGGCACCCACTAAAAGCTCCCTTAGTGTGTGTCGGACGTGTGCAAGATAAAGACAGTGATTATGTATTACTGTGTAAAAAATGGCCTGCGTGTGTGTGTGGCCCTCATTGAGCTGAGAGAACATCTGATTAATTATCATGGAGGGAAGAAAGCCTCTCCAGTGGCTAGCCAAGCAATACTCAAAGCTCATCTTACTCTCCTTTATGAGCTCCCTCTCAGTCTCTTGTGGCATCTATTTCATCATCCCAATTCTTAATATGCATTTTGGGAGCGCGTGTTGTTTCCCTTCATGCACTCTGTTAAGTAAGTCGAGCGCAATAAGCATGTGAAATATGATAGGTAAGATACAATAAATGAAAGAAAGAAGTCTAGCCATTTTGACTCTACATCTTATCAGGAGTCACACTTAATAGTACACTTAACAAGAAAACTGGTCAGTTGCTATACAGACGAAAAGCCTGTAGAGTGAAGTAGTATTTTACCACTTCAGGGATGCTCTTATCAAAGTCGATGAAGTTCTAGGTCGGATTCACAAAATAAGGTAATTAGTGAAGCTTTTACTAAACGGTGGTCGCAAACATACGGAGCCCCCTATTTACTTTAAATAAAGTTTTTTAGATGTAAGCCTATCATCCACCACCCCGTTAGCAGGTGCCACTCGATTGACGTATCTGGAGACATTCCTTGTCACTCCAGACAATAATAGACTGACTTCAAGTGATGCTGCATATTTTTTAACTAACTGCTCTTATGGCACAGTATACCAACTACAACAAAATGAGCATATTTTAGCGTGATTTAATTGTAATACACGTTTCAAAATGATGCCGGAATAATTACATACTGATACCGGTTAGTTAAAAACATGAATTAATGCTTTGACAAGCCTGCAGGCAAACAAACATTTAAAATGCATGTTTTCTGAATGGAGATCGGATCGATCAGGCTAAACCAGCGTTTCTCAAAGTGGGGGGCGCAGAGGCATGACATGGGGGGCGCGAGAGACCAGGAGAAACAATTGTTTTAAAAAAATAATAATCATAATTTCAAAAATGATTGATTCGAAAATAATATGATACAGCACCGTACAAGTACGTCTGGTTCTCTGTGTTTCATTCAAGCTTGGCGCTGTGTGTGTGTGGAACGAGCCATTTTGTGTACGTACGCGCGCGCGAGAGAGAGAGAGCGCACCGGTACCGGAGATCGTTGTTGTTAGCTTCTGGTGCTAGCGAGCTACGCTATCGGATATAAGGAGCTTTTTCAACAACAAAGTGGAGGAGAGCCCTCTCCTGTCAGACTGAGAGTCTCAGTGAACTAAAGGACTCTCTCAGTGTTTTTTCTCCAAACGGGGGGCTTGACATTTGAGAACCACTGGGCTAAAATAACGTTATAGCTGCTCCGTCCAAACTCACAACAACGTCCTAAAGACAGAAATAAAGCAGCGACTGTATTCGCCATGACACAGAAAGTCTGCGGTTTGTACTTGTTTAACTTTTGTCCAGTTTCTGAACAGATATGAGGAGCTGTGAGCTCTGAGTGCTAACAGCTAACGGCTGCGGTTTTGGTTTTCTGATTCAACTGAATTTGCATTCAGTGGATAAGCCTCACAGTTAAAATGGCACTTTATGTTATCTGCTCACTGCAAGATGTTATTTTTTTCTTTGTTGCTGTTGCTGTCAACAAAATAATGTTCATTCACTCAAACAAATGGAAAATAAGCTAGGTACATTTATATTTAGGAGTGTAATGAAGGAATGAATGAAACTTAAAATGATAGGTATGATGTAAATATATATATTTATCATTTTTAACATGTTAGTTATGTTGTGTTCTTGGTTTAATCAAATTGGAAGTTGCACCAAATTATTTGATGTAATTCAGATGCAATTAGCCTACATACTGTAAACGGCCTCAAATTAGAAGTACTGTTTTAGCTGTCTGTTTCACTCAATTCTGCAAAAGGTAGATCTCGCCTTTCACCAGGGCCGAGGTCGGGGATCTTGGCTTAAAAAGGTTGGTGACCACTGGTTTAGAGCCTATGTTAGCAGTTTACATCTGGCAATTACATGTCCACTTTATCAACATGTATACATGGTGTTAATTTGTGGAGATTATCTGCTAAACAAAATATGTAAGTATCATGAATGTTTCTTTGCCAATAATCCTATTTTCTGCCATATTCCAAAATCCAAAGGAAACACACAATTGCTTTTTATTGAGGTGGCACTGCGTGCTAACTTTTGGGTTGGCCTAAAAAAAAACGTCATCACTCTACTATCTGATTTAAGCAGTCAGATAATTGCAGTTCTCCCCGAAAAATAAAACCAAAAGTTTGTCAGAGTTTCAATGGCAGATGGTTGGAAAAGTGAAAGCAAAATCACTTCCAATATGTTTATCCTCTTTAGTCAAGCAGACCCAAAAAACAAATACATATGGAGAAACACTAAGGAGGATGTCGGGGGTTCGGGGATAGGATCAGGGACGTTATCAACGTAGCAGATGTTTATTTCGCTTGATTTGGTATGACCACTGGAATGAAGGGCTAGTGTAAAATCCTTTTTGTTTTTGTGGCCTTAAATGTGTACTAAAATATGTTTGAAGAAAAAAGTAGACTGTCTGGCCTTCAAAACACAAATCTGATTATTTTGAACAACAATCTGACTACACCCACCTGTTGCAAGGCCACTGCATTCAATTTCAATATACATTTTTGATAATTATGGCTGCATCTTGCTTTATATTTTCTTAGGTTGGTAGGAGCTCGGCTTCCTTAATAAATCCACTTTAGCCTTTATGTTTCTTTCTTTCATTCTCCATGTTATTTGCTCTCTACTTATCTAGCACTCCTGCGCTACAGTACCCCTCTATCTCTGGAGCTCACTCTCCAGACTGATTGTTTTCTAATTGGTGGAGTGCCAGAGGTCGTGGTTGTTATGGTAACCTGCAAGGGGCACTTGGTCGGGTTAGGTAGTGGTGGTAGTGGTAGTGGTTGGGCGAGAGTGGGAGGGGGCACCCACTCAAGAAAAACGGAGGGCAGCACTCATCCAAGGCTTGGGTGGCCACTTCAGAAAATGGACTCAGTGTGTCTCTGCGCGAGTGTGTGTATGTTTGTGTGTTTGACATCCTAACTACCTCAGTTGTGTACATGCACCTAAGAGAGTGAATAAGACAAGACATGGAGCAAGTAGGAAAGATGGTGTGCATGTGGGTATATATGTGCGTGAGAGCAGAGGGTGGGCAAAGATTTCTAGCCTTCACTTGACAATCTTCTAAAGAGCTCATCTGCATGTGTCCTTTTTTCTCCAAGCCTGGTTCCCACTGCTACTTCCTTCCCTATGTGAGCCCCTTAGGCCCTCCAATCTGTCCATCTGTGCACAGGGATAGAGGAGAAGCTGAAGAGATGAACGAGGATGGACAACCGGAGAACGACTGTTTGTCTACACTAAGCTAGCTACATTTGAAAAGGCATCTTGTTTTCCTTCTGATTAGCACTCTATCCAGACCCACCTTTTGACCTCGGAGAGACTTTTGAAAACAGTCTTTAGAATTCGGTAAATGTGAAGACGATGACATAAGCCTGGACTGGGGCTGCGTGGAAATAAGTATAGGAAGACCATTTTCTGTCGGTGTCTATTCCAATCTGTGATCATTTATAAAAAAAAGTCATACAGCGAATCAAATATTTAAGGTGCTGTCATTCAGCGGCATCTATTTGCATTTTGCTAGATGACTTTCATTGATATCCCATGAAAACAGCACCCCATTGTTTCACATAAAGTTTTTAAAAATAGACACCGGATAGTGGAGTTTGCCTCGTCAAGGATGATGAGGTATGATATGAGCGAAAAGCATTTAGAGAACATTTAATAGACTAGATTATATTTTGGCCAGTGTGAGACACACTTTCACGCCTTCATATATGCATACTGTAATCTTTACCAAATGTGTGATGTGTGTCTGTGTGAATGTGGGTGTGTAATGGGTTTACTAAATGAGTCTGAATTAAACTCTTCCATGCATAAGGAATTGAGCTGGCGTTGGCCTTTAGAATTAAAGATGGTGGGCTGTATGAGAAGCAGACAGTGTGATATATTACAGTGCTGCATGGTTTAATAACCACCCTTCCATAATGATGCTGTTTAAAGTAAGGCACTGATAACAAACATACATCTCTCTCTCACACACACACACACACACACACACACACACACACACACACACACACACACACACACACACACACACACACACACACACACACACACACACACACACACACACACACACACACACACACACACACACACACACACACACACACACACACACACACACACACACACACACACACACACACACACACACACACACACACACACACACACACACGTAATTATGAAGTCTGCCAAATATTTGAGCTGATCTTTACTTTTGAATAAAAACCTACTTAAAGTTATTAGTTCCACGGACTCTTCAAACTTGTATTGGCTTTGGTTGGATGGTTGGTTTAGTTTTAATATCCATGACATGCTTCCTAACCGAGAGCAATCCATCTATATATTTTATTTTGTCTGCATTCACACACACATACAACTTTGTAAATGTTTGGCTCCATGTTTTTGTTGCAGCATTACTCTTAATGTATATGAGTGTGTAAGAGTGTGTGTTGTCTTTGCCCAGCTGAGGTGCTGATGGAATGGAGTCCTTTTCGTTTTTGTTTATCTCCGTTTCCCACATGCACAGCGGGGCTCTGGCCTGCCTTGACGTACAGGAACAGCAAGTCAAGCACACAAACGCACACACACACCTACACACACCGCTGACACAACTGCATTCTTTTTTTGGCACCATCGATTACTGTCAGCCAATACCTGGACTTGCTTCTGTCTGCATCATCAGGTTTCAGGAAGTGATGATAAATGAATAGCACTGCCAGCACTGCTGTGGCCATGGATAACGGTTTCTACAAAATCAAGACATTCTCCGACTCCTGTTACTTCTTACAACGACGGAACATTTAAGTTCATGCATATTGGTTGAATGTAACTAAGTAGCAACAAAAGCTACTAATTCATCTGCTGCAGTTAATTATGAGATTTCTGAATACAGTTATTGTTAGAAGTTAGTGTATGAAACTGAAACATTGGCATTACATATAAAATAAACAAACATGTGATGCTTTAGTATTACATATATTAAACTGTCTTCGGTGATAGGCTTATTAGTTGTACATTGAAGCTCAAGCAAATGACCTTTATTTGCAATAAACTTAGTTGTAACCCATTCTGTTTTTTGCATTTACACCATTTTGTTTTGAGGTTACTTCACTAAAAAGGTCTACCCTGCAACCCACGGTCAACTGCGTCTTGGCTTTCCATAATAACATAGTATTTATGCAGGGAGGAAACACAAAGACAAATACTGTGTAAGGAAACATCTCAATGAAGCCTTGGAAGTGTCCATCAAACAGGTTCACTTCCCCACATGAAGACAGGTGCAGACATAAAGTGTGTGTGTGTGTGTGTGTGTGTGTGTGTGTGTGTGTGTGTGTGTGTGTGTGTGTGTGTGTGTGTGTGTGTGTGTGTGTGTGTGTGTGTGTGTGTGTGTGTGTGTGTGTGTGTGTGTGTGTGTGTGTGTGTGTGTGAAAATATCTGTACTGGTAGATATATTGAAGAGTAAGTGAGCTGTGACTGACATAATAAAGGTAAGGAGTAAGGATTGTGGAGCTGAGAGGAACACATTGAGCCCTGTGGTGATATTTATATTGGACACACACACACACACACACACACACACACACACACACACACACACACACACACACACACACACACACACACACACACACACACACACACACACACACACACACACACACACACACACACACACACACACACACACACACACACACACACACACACAATATGCATGTCAGTGGGCATGGGAGTACACAAGCTCTCACACTGAAGCTCAAAGCAAGCACAAACAATTCAATATTTCCCTTTTTGTCTGTCTGTCTCTTTCTCTCTCTTGTTCTCAAACACACACACAAACTGGCCTTTGGCAGATGAACTTGAATAAGACAGCTGATGGGAAAGGAGAGGGAGAGAAATATGGAGCATCAGCACGGTCATACTGTACTTTAAAAGTAAAGTGGGAGAGAAGAAGAGAGCAGGAAGAAACCTCAGAGCTTTCAGCCTAGGCCTAGCTCCAGGATGTGATACAAAAAGGCAAAACTCATAGTTTAGCAGATATTCTATATGTTCCTACATGCAGGACATGGATAAATCCTACCATTAGCACCTGTACTCTGTTCTGCATTGGCCACCACTCCCTCACTGTGAATGGGACACCAGTTGGTTGTTCCTCAACAAAAACACCACTGTTTGCTATACTGGCTTTAAAGTGGTGGAATGAGCTCCCTATTTATATATCAGGTCTCACATCTTCCCTTTCAGACTGAACATCAACATGTTTTAACCTCAAATTGGCCATCAAAAAAAAAATGCAATATTTCTCTACGAGGCACTTAAAGGGGCCCTATTATGCTCATTTCCAGGTTAATGTGACATGTGTCCATGCTTTGATGTTCAAACAGGTATTTATTTTTCTCATACTGCCTGTGCTGCAGCGCCTCTTTTCACCCTCTGTCTGAAACCAGAGTCTGCTCTGATTGGTTAGCTGCTGTGGTTGGCCAACTGCCTAAAGATGGTCTGACCCTTAGCATATCACCTACAATGTGTTGGAGCGCTAGCAATTACAAGTGCATGTGGTACATAGTGATGTCACTATGTTACAGAAGAAAAAAAAGGAGTCTAATTGAGGCATTTCAGGAAGGGGGGGGAGTGTGTGGAAGAGAAACTCCCTCTGGAGGGAACTTTGGGATTGTTGCCTTTGCAGAACATTTACATGCACATAAACCTTTATAACACACTACAGGAAAGAGAAAAAACCCCAAAAGCATAATAGGGCCCTTTTTTTAAACAAGGTCTGCCTTGTTAGAAGAAAATATATTTGCAGGAAATGTCTTTTCTGAATGTATATCCTATGGTTGATTGCACTTATTGCAAGTAGCTTTGGTTAAAAGTGTCAGCTAAATGCCATACAATGTAAAGTTATAATAATAGTTGTTCAGCAAATTGTACCAAACTTACCACTGTGGGTTGAACTGATGAACCAAACCATTACGATCATGTGCACAATCTACCCCCTTTAACTTGTTTTGTCAAACTCCTGAGAGAGTGACAAAAAGTGAGTTTGCCCTGAGAAGGTCATGGTGCCTTACCTGTCGTTGGCAGTAGCAGAGACAGGAGGAGATGTAGTTCCAGCTCCCCTCGGTTTATTGACTTTGGCGTACAGCCTATCGAGTGGGTCGTCGTCAGGGATGGCTCCAGGGTCGTTAACGTGATTTGCATGTCCTGGGAAGACAGGAGGGCCTTGGGGGGGAGGGTTTGCAGCATGGGCGTGCTGAATGGTACTGTAGGGAGGTGACTGAGATGGTGGCTGCGGAAACGGAGCCGTATCACGGTCCCTGAAGGTCTGTATTCGGGCGTAGTTGGGGTCTGCGTCATCATCTTCAAATTCTGGATAGGATGTCCCGCCAACTTGCTGGTCTCTGGGCCTCAACTCAGGATGCCCCGCCTCGATCCTGACAGAGGGAGGAAGAGTGACACGTCTAGAAATGTTCTTGATATGCAAACGGAAAGAGAAAATACTCTGAGTATTCCGGCAAATTTAAAGCACATGCAAATAGCCCCCCACTCAAAGCCCCCCACCTTTCTCTCTCGTCTTTCATCCTCTCGAACTCATGATCACTCAGGACGTCTGACTTCTGTCGCTGTAGAGCTGCTTTTGCATCCTTCTTCTCATCTTTTTTCTTGCCAAATCTGGACAGAGACAAAAAGACACAATGAAGGAAATCAGAGAGAAACATCATGATATAATAATTTAATATGGGAAGTTTAACAGCCTTAACATGATGTGGTTCTGTTGAAGCAGATGAGGAACAAACATTGACACACATGGCTGGTATTACAAAATGTCCTCTCCATTAAAGGCAGCTCATTCTGGTTTGAATGCTTTAATGTTCAAAAAGGTATTTATATTGCTCATAGTGCCTTTGCTGCAGCACCTCTTTCACCCTCTGTCTGAAACAAGAGCCCTCTTATTGGTTAGCTGGCTGGCTCAGCTGTGATTGGTCAACCACTTAGAGATGTCCCGCCCATTAGCCTATCACCTACAATGAGTTAGAGTGCTAGCCAACATAAGTGCAAGTGTTACACATTGATGACACTATGCTCCAGATTTAAACAAATGATTTTAATGGAGTCGTTTCAGGCGTTGCTGTTTATTAACATACATGTTTGAGATATCATGGAGACCACTGGAATGTGAGGAGTTTAAGGATACATATTTTTAAAAACAGATCAACAATAATTAACAAGCCCATAGAGTGGCTTTGCAATGCACTGAGCAGTGGAATAAATGGTGGGTAAGTAGTTCAATAAATTAGAAGGAGGTAGGCAATTGCACTCTGTATAGCCTAATCTAAATTAAAAGATGGCATACACACAATAGACTAAGAGGCCCTTTAAGTGACCACATATCAATACTCAAACCACACCACTCAATAGAGTGTGTGGTCAGCATCAACAGCATACTCAGCACTACTGGACACTCATTACCTGTACAAGGCTTTTTCACACACACACACACACACACACACACACACACACACACACACACACACACACACACACACACACACACACACACACACACACACACACACACACACACACACACACACACACACACACACACACACACACACACACACACACACACACACACACACACACACACACACACACACACACACACACACACACACACACACACACACACACACACACACACACACACACACACACCTTCAATTCATAATGAAATATAAATGAATACTCTGAATCAGACACAGGTTTAATGCCTTAAAGAAATACACTTTTGGTCAGAAATGCTCTATTTCTCTTCAGTACCAATGCAACTATGCATGGATAAATGCATCAAAATGGCGTAAAAAAGGAAAATATGTACATTGAGATATGAAGTGTTTTACAGTATGCAGTTTTTCCTTCTTAATCCAAGATAAAGATGTAAAGCACTGAAAGTAATATTGATATAGTTATCAGGAGCCATTAGGAGGGAGACAAGCTGAGGCTACGAACGAGGGGACTCTATAATAGAAGCTTATTAAACTCCACACCCCAGCAGCTACACAGTGAGTAGGATATGGTTAATTGAGCCAGTTAAAACTGCTAAATAGTTAATATCTCCAACGTGCAAACCGTGACCTTATAACACGCCTTATGTTTTATTTATCTGCTGAATGTATTGATGTATTACCCTCTGGTTTACACTTCCGCTACCCACTGCTACTGATGTTTTTGAAGTACCTGTTTGTGCATTATTTATGACGAGATTTGTGGTCATTTAAAAATGTGTGACTGTTTTGTAGTATACAGCTTGTGCATTGCTGGAAAGAAGATGTAGTATGTACACTAAGGTAATGTTTCTTTGAAATGTGGAATGGGAGGTAAAGGAGCATATTCACCACGCATAGGGGGGCTCAATGGGGAACAAAGGGCGATAAGTGTGTGTGTGCATTAACAGCGTGAGTGTGTGTTTGCCTCACAGGGGACAAGCCTCGCTATAATTACTGCTACCTACCTACTGGAGGCTTACGTTTTCCTTCAACTCTCCTTCTTCCCCCTCTTTCACCGCTCCTTGTTACCTTTTTCCTCCTTTTTTCCCTCCCTTCTCTCATTAACCTCGTTTCTGTTCCTTTCCTATCCAGAGCTTACCTCCCCTTCACCCCTTCATCTCCATGCCTCGCTCGGCGTGTCGCCCCTCGGTACCAAACACTTCTCTCACAGCACTTAACCTTTGCCAACTCCTCCTCTCCTCTATGCTGTCATCCCAGTTCCCTTTTCCTGCGTTCAAACAGCAAGTGAAAGGCAAGAAAGGTATTAAGGTAAAAGCTGGATTACAGGATGTTTGTATTACTTTCAAGAGATATAAGGAGTGATAGGAAATCGGACTCCTCTGATAAAAAAACTAACAGAAAACTAATTTCAAAACCCTGAAAATCGTTACCCTATACCCTCATGACTATCAAGTCAAGATGAGAGTCCATACACATAACGACACATTGGCAATATACTGTATAATGCAGGTGGATGGATTGATACAAAAAAAACAATAGGATCAATCCAACTATTTGCCTACATTATCCATCAGAGACCATCTCTGCACAATATCAACATATTATTTGTTCTAGGGATTTGGACATGAGATGAAAATGTACTGGTATAGAAAGATACATAAGGTAAATCAACATCTATATTTTGAATCAGACTCATAAATCCATCATGAAAAATAACAAATAATACGCACACTTTTGCCTATGTGAAAAAGGAAGACAATTATTGTAGGTCAAGAGTCAATAAGGGCTTTGGAAGAAAACAAATAGGGGCATTGGATAAAATACAAGTAACAAAAGCACCTTGTGTCAAGAGGGCATTTAACAAATACT
Source organism: Notothenia rossii (assembly GCF_949606895.1). Classification (NCBI taxonomy): domain Eukaryota; kingdom Metazoa; phylum Chordata; class Actinopteri; order Perciformes; family Nototheniidae; genus Notothenia; species Notothenia rossii. The sequence goes on from NC_136904.1 coordinate 71,257,406, forward strand.
TAACATGGTTTTGGAGTTATCTTGACAGTATGTTTATTTAACCTTTATTTAATCAGATAAAAGCATTGAGATAAAATCTCATTTTCAATGCTGACCTGGCCAAGAAGGCAGCAGCGTTACACATTACACATAACACAAACATATCCAATACAGAGAATATAACTAAGAAAACAAAAGACGAAAAAGCAGTCACTACATTGTGCACATTAGGACAGTAAGAAAGGTACACTACTTATTACTGCAAGAGCAGCTGGTGGTAAGGACTTCAGACAACTTCAATTTAAAACATGCTATTGAGACAAGTGCCCTCAGTTTTAGGCTTGTGTTATGCCTTCTGGACACACAAGACTTTCTTCATTTCCATCATCTGTTTTTATGTCATCATTCCTTAATTCTCTGCCATTCTGAACCACGACAGTGGAGGCTTTTTCTCCAAAGGGTCAAGTTCTACAGTGAATATGAACATGACCAATTACAATTAACATAACTATGTTTGAGTCGCCTATATGTAACAGTAAATGGAAGGGAACAGTGGGTAAGATACAGAGTGAATAAGATAATGGTCAGCTAAATTAGATCTACTCTCTCTCTCCAGTCCATTTAGAAAAAAAGTGAAGTAACTAGGAAGCAAATAGGCATATGTCATGGCACTCATCTCTGACCTTTTTGCTCTACCTTCACCAAGGAACAGGCAATTCCTGAAAATGTTCAATTGTTAGCCCTCTAAAATCTAAAGTTATCAGAAAATTAAATCACCAATTATTAGTGGTGCACATGTAAAAACGTGGAGGTGCTAGAGATACCAATTGTATTACTAATGTTTAGATATTGTTTTTTTTGAAGAATACATTTAAAAGTGGAAAATAGAGCGAGACTATGGGGTTTAATAATAGAAAAACAAGTACATTTCTTAGGCCCATCATACACACATGCTGGCGAACGTAGCCTAGGCGTCCTGAAGACGTTTCACATTTGACACGTTACGACATTGTCGCCTGGACAGAATTTCACGAGAGATGTGAGAGTAAAAACAGCTGATTAACAGCCAGTTAGAATGAATAAATCACCTCTTGTTCTGCCATTACTGGGAACAGAATGATGTCTTATGAATATTCATGACGTAACACCACAATCTGTATGGAAGGTGTACGGCTACTCATTAGCATGCGAGAAAGATTTAATTAGACGTATACACAGGTTCTTTAAAGCCTCCATCTGTGTAGGAAAAGGTAGGAGGAAAAAATCTGTCAACCATCGAATCTAATGTCTGACAAAGGACAAATATATCTTAAACAATTATTGGTTCTTTTCATGTGGATTTTGTTGGGCTACCAAACAGTTCCAGGTAAAAAACATGTGTTTACCACAAAATCTGATGAAAAAAAAGAAATTATGCACCAAGAAGATTTTTAAACTAAACTCACTTTGTTCCTTGCCAGTCTACTTGAATATACGTATGTCTAAATCAGCTTTATCTAACAGAGCAACCAGCAACAGTTACAGTGTAAAGACTCTGACAGATCAAACCAAAATAACATTTTGGCAGAATCAACTTGGCTTTGGCATCTTGGCCAAAGAGTCATATCTGAAAACCCAGCTAACACTACAGTCAATAAACAATCTCATACGTTTTGCCTGTGTGAGAGGTAATACTGTAACCAATATCAATATGAATCCTCATTTAAAAAGGCAATTCAGAAAAATGTTGTACAGAAGATAAACCATCTGATGTAATGATTCCAAAATTAAAACAAAGCAGCTTTTGCAGACCATTTTTACACCACTCTCCCTCACCACTAAGCTTTGTTCAAAATCGCCATGTTGGATTGATCAGATGAGATGAAGACAACAAATGTAAAAAGACTCCGTGTGTGCCCTCTTGACTTAAAGTGGACCTCTCATGCTCTATTGGAAAATTATATTGTAGGGCCATACCTATACAAAACATGCCTGTGAAGTGTTTGGCTTAAAATACCAAACAGATCACCCATTGTAACCATGCCTCATACTGCTCATAACACTCTTTTGAAGCCCTGTTAGAGAAACACGGATTTTGGGTCCTTAGCTAAAAAAAAAAATGTCTGTTCAGAATTCTATCGGATATAAAGTTAAATTCTGCTGTGATAAAACGCCATCCTGTTCTAAACCACATTTAGGATTATTTCTGAAACAGTATGGAGCTCAAATGCTTTTTCTCCTGCGGGTTTATCACAAGGTGAGTTCTTTTTTTATTTCCTGCTTTTTAAAACACATGTGCTCTAGTACAGGTTAGCTCTGAGTGTTAGCGAGGCTAGCTCGTCAAAGACGAGATTACGTCCAAAACACGTCAGGCATTGTTTCTAATAGCAACTCTCTGTGGGTCCGCCGCCGATTTGACGTCAGATCGGCAGCAAATCTGTTGGAGTACCGGTGTAAAAGAGAGAGGGTTTTATTTTTCTGACGCTACATGAGTTCCCCGACGCACCGGGGACACACATTTATGTAGAAAAGACATCACAAAGTGCATTTTGCATGATAGGTCCCCTTTAAGTAATGTGTTGGTTGATCAGCTGGGTGTGCCAGGGCCTAAAACAGTCTATCACTGTAAGAAACGCTATAGTCACTCCAAATATTTCAAAATGTCTTCTGGGTACACCAACATTGCAGATGATGAGATAGACTGTACGAACCTGACTGCTCTGTCATTCTGGGCCTTAACCCTAACCCTAGGCTTACATTTGTCAAAGACAGGTGCTGGTTGTCAAGATTAACATGCTTGTTTGTTCTTTACTCTTTTAAAAATGTGTTGCCTGATTTATGCTTAAAGGGCTTTTTGATTTTTAACCAAAATGCACACAAAATAACTACCTTTTCTAAGGGAATCATTGACTGATCAAAGCAGAACAATGATGGGTTGGAAGGTAAAAAGGGGACTGATACCTCGTTATATTTTCTCACCACACTTAATGCTTAAACACACATTCCACATGTAATAGTGAACAGTGAGAGAACCTAGGGGCTGTTCCACACTTATGCTTCTGAATAGTACACAAGAAGAAAAAGCCACTGACAAACGAGCAGAAAATTAGTGCAAACATCTGTGACTCTCACTTCACCTATTCATTCTATTCTTCTGATTCCTTTCACTCCCTCCCTCTGCCACTCTGTAGACACGCCCCCCTTTGCTATCATTGGTAAATGGATCCCTGGGGGAATGGGTGATTGACAAGTCTTCTGCGATAACAAGCACATGCATGCAGACTCTGTCAGGATGCGCACATTCAAATGCAAGCAAACACACAGACACACTCGCTAACACTTGGGAGATGATTGACAGGCATGACATCAGTGTGTGACACTTCAATGACTTTCTGTCATTTGATTGGCAGCTGCTGGGTACTCCCCCCTCCTTTCAACCATTTGCTCTCTAATTATGAAACAATGACAGTAAATGTCTGGTCAAAAGACGGGGTTTTACCTACTTAAAGAGCTCCAAACAGCTTCCTTTCACCACATTTCCAGTTGCCGTCACCCAAACCTGACCATATTTTGTTCGGCTGCCACAAAGTGGAAATTATTGCTAATCAAAAGTCCTCAAAAGACTTAAATATCTGTATTCCTTTAATGTCAGTAAACTGTATCTTTATTATTAATTTCTCTTTATTTATTTCACGTTTCCTTTGAATGAAAAATTGGTGCCCGAGCAGATTTCAATGTCCTGGACAAATGTGAGAATCCGATCAAATATTTTGTTTATCATTGAGCTTTGAAACCAAATGATCAGCAGGCTATTTAAAGGATGACATCATCAAGGTATGAAGATGATATTGAAAAAAAACCTCCATCAATGCCTTACGCAAGTGCACTTCAGATCGTTCATAGGGGAATCATTTTCACCAAACGTTATGACTGGAGAGATTTCAAATTCAATACATTTTGAACAGAAACACTTTCTTATTTCCCTTTTTTGTTTCATTTTTAGTGCGCTGTATTTCCTATTTATCCTCTTTTGACCTGTGTTCAAGGTTCAAGGCATTTATTAGTCATACGTACATAGCTACAATGTAGTTATGAAAACGAAAATCTTCGGTCACAGGCTCCTCCAACAGTGCAACACAATACAATGTGTTCACATTGTTGCACTTCTAAATAGGGTTAAAACCGTTTATACAATGCCTTGCTGTAATGATTATCTTGGTTTTGGAATAATGAGAAGGGGAAAAATAGATATCCTTGCTAATTAGCAATGGCTAGGTAAAGCCCCCTCATCGCTGAGAAAACGGATAATGATCCTAAGGATGGAGCACTAATGGTGTAACAGAGGTAATGCATTATGACCAGCTGGAGACAGGGAGAGGAGAAAGACAGGGGAAAAAATAGGTAAATAATGTGGCACAGCGTGACATTATTTGCCTCAATGAGAGGTAAAAAAAAGCAGACTCAATGCTTTCAAAGAAAATGATGGGGCTCTAATTATAATCTGAAGTTATTTGTACTTTTTTGGTTAAAAAACATCAAATAGTCGACATATACTGTATGTCCGTGGACAGAAAAACCACAGACAATTAGATGATGTAGATCAGTACAGCATCACAATTACGACCAAGCAGACAACGGTGCATTTATTACCAAAGATTCTAAGAGATTCACACAATTTGAAAACTGAAAATGAACAGCATGCACACATAATTTACGAAGGCCATCAACACTTGCATAAACATGACGCACTGGCATAACAGCAGCGCCTGTCCCCTTCATGTTTCTGGTAGACCTTGTACATTTCCAGCCACACACACACACACACACACACACACACACACACACACACACACACACACACACACACACACACACACACACACACACACACACACACACACACACACACACACACACACACACACACACACACACACACACACACACACACACACACACACACACACGACAGAACAGCTCGGAATACCATACTCTCAACCCATGTTAATTATGTTTGTCGAGCGTTAAGTTACGGTATGGTTGTATTTGTATGTGCAATATATGAATATTTAAAGAATTGCCAGATTTAGTTCGAATATCAACCTTAAATGTCCGGGAAAAAAAGATCATACATGAACAAAGAGCCACAAAACTGCAGATCATTTAGACACACACACACACACACACACACGCGGACACACCCACACACACACACACACACACACACACACACACACACACACACACACACACACACACACACACACACACACACACACACACACACACACACACACACACACACACACACACACACACACACACACACACACACACACACACACACACACACACACAGTCTGTCTGAGGAACATTCATAGCCGCCACGTGCCAACTATATGCCAACCATCTGACTGTGTGACCAATCATGTTTTATCACCACATGATTATTCATGACGGTTGTATAGTCACACACACACACACACACACACACACACACACACACACACACACACACACACACACACACACACACACACACACACACACACACACACACACACACACACACACACACACACACACACACACACACACACACACACACACACACACACACACACACACACACACACACACACACACACACACACACACACAACTGATTGGCAGGTGGCAGTTCACAGTAACGGAGCCAGCTGTCCACTTTAAAGGGCATTTTCAACAAACATTCACAGTCTGTTTTTAATGTCCGGGTTAAAAATGTGAAATGACATTCATTCGATTCAACTTTTTCACTCTCTACACTCTTTATAAATGTGAAACACCTTAATGTAATTTGGCCTTTCGGACTATAACGGTTTCATAAGTAAAAACCGATAAATGGAGTTCTGCAGTACATTTCAATAGACATTTGGTAATGAAAAGTGACAGTAATAGACTTAAGTGATGACATATTATTGAAGGCCGACCCAGAAGTTATCATCATAAGGGCTGCCTCGCCAAAAACCAATGGGAAGTTACATTGGAAAATAAGATCTTCGACAAACACACGTTTATGATACATAGCTGCGCATCACCACCAGTAAGCTAAGGCCGCTAATGTTCGATATGATGCCGTTTTGTAGTCTCATTTAGCCACATATTAGCTATCATATTTTCTTTGACATACAAGCTTTGGACTAGTGAGATATTTACTGACGTTTGTTAGGTCGTAGAACCAACAAATAATGGAACACGCTAACAAAATTACTTTGAGATAAAAGAGGCTAAAGTGGAAATGCCAACTAATTTGCATGTGTTTGGAGTCCTTCCTGCAACGCTCTATTATACCAATATGTGGCCTTGTAGCTACTGCATAGACATAGAAAGAAAACATATAGCGTGTCAAATGTGTGAACTAACCAATGATACACATTAACATGTATTACTGTAGAACCAGACAACTTGGAGTAAGGTTGAGTATCCCATACCACCTCTCCTCTGGACCATTAGGCCAATCAAATCTGGCCTTGGATGAATATGACAAATCAGCAGCACGGCCCAGATCGAACTGTACTGAATAACAGCAATTTTCATTCTCAGTCTACCTTCATTACATGCAATCAAATGCAGATGGGGAGCTGGAGGGAGAGTAACAAATTGGAATGATGCAAAAATTACGGGGGTTGGGGGTGTGAAGAGAGAGGTTATAGAAATATGTCTTGAAAGAGGGGGAGGAGAGGATTATCACTGGGCTCCAATCAGGGCCCTCTTATGGTGATGAGAGTTGGGTGTAGAGGAAAGGTCTAAAATATCCTTTAGTCTAATATATGGTTTCTTTAGGGACTTAAGGCAAGATGTGATGGGGGAATTAGTGGTTAGATGAAAGGGTGAATGGAAGGATAGGTGCATCGAGGCAGATTCAACTGCAGATATTCTGGGTGTGATGCGTAGGTTGTCCAGACCATAATAACATGTGGCGGATAGGCGGAGGAGGGATGGAGGAACACGGAAAGAAGGGATTGGGCATAACCTTTACTAGACTAAAGCACTTCAAACATTGCTAAAATGGTAAGACTGACAGATCATAGAGGGAACGAGGACAGGAGAACATTTAGATGTGTCATGTATTGCCTTGGAGCTGTAGAGGGAAATGCAATAGAATAAAAATGTAAGCCGAGAGGAAATGATGGAGAAGCTGAGGTGTGTAATCAGTGCATTTATAGGAATTCATCACATTGTGCAACCAATTATCCATTTGATCCACCATGTAGCTTGAATATTTGTCCGTAAAACCAAGAAACATACACCACAGTGTGTAAAAGTCAAAATTCAAAGCAGAGCAGCATACATATGTAATTGTGTTTGACTACTATGGGCAAATTTCTCAATTTAAAAAAACAAGATGGCTTGACTTTCTGCACAAGACGTTAGAAAGTAATTATCAAGGTTATAGGAGAGTCGGATAACAGCTATATCCAGGTAAATTAAGTATAATAAGTGGTGACATAACATAGTATACTGGACATTCAGCATTTATCATTTATTTTCAACTTTAAGGGTTTTGTCTAAAATACCAAAATGCAGATTTTCCCCGTAACATTTTAAAGTTATGCCTGGAAACTATTTTTATTTTTCTGTTTGTCAAAAGAATTACAATTGCTCGAAAATCGTGCCAAATAGAACGTCAGACGGCTTTTACAGCTTAGTTTTTAAGGAGCTCCAAATAAATGGGGGATTGTATGGAGTCAGATTTGGGTCAATATTCTAGGAACTCGAGAGGAGACTTGAGACGGTCGGTTTCGCCGACAGAACACAGGGGCATTTTCTTATCGGTTCTCATCTGGAACCGAGTTTCGGTTCCCAACTCTACAGATGAGGCCTTCATTGTGTATTACACTGCATATAATGTTGTGTTTGCGTTCTTATAGATTTCAATTTCTTATTCATTTGCTATCCAAAAACTCTAATACATATTTTTTATGAACAAAAACAACTGGTTTGAAATTGTATTGAATTAATTCAAAAGGGACAGTTCATCTAAATTATAAAAAATATATATTTATATTTTCACTCTTGAACAAGCCCTCTCTTTTGTTTATGGGTAAAAATGCAGTGGGAACAGGATAACATTTGGGATTATCGAAACATGGGAAGATACAAACATATATATTTAAATAGAAGAATACTTTACTGAAAATAACAACATAACTTAGTATGGATGCTTTCACAACTTTAAATTATATACTACGATTTTTATAATCGCTGGTGGAAATCAGTTCTTAATTAAATATATTGTTAGAGAATTTTTAAGATTTGGGTGAACTGACCCTTTATCAAATTCAGATGACCAGGGGCTTTCTTCCATGTCGAAAGGTCTTGAAGAATTGCATCTTCAAGACTAAATATATGATATTTATAATCTTAAAATATCCTAAAGGCAATGTCATGTGTTTTTTTTTTCATACATACAATCCAGAGTTGCATATTGTGTAACGACAGGTAGCTTTCACCTTGGGAATGGAGGGAGGAAGATAAGCAGGTAGGTACTGCGCCGTATGGCATTAAAGTAAAACTACTAATAAAACATGTGGGTAAAGAAGGGAAGAACATAATGTACAGTTTGGTACAGTGTAATAGATCTGAATAGATGTGATTATTGAACATGTTTAGGTATGAAGGGTCATTTATTAACTCTTTTTTTTTTTAACACCATAAAAGGAATATTTCTGCTTCCCATAAGAACATTTCTTTATCACTGAATCCTATGGGTATGAGAGAGAAAGCTGAAGTGAGAATTAGCAAAACAACGTGAAAAGGTTAACAAAAAGGTGGAGACCTCAAAGAAAATAGCACTGAGCTTAATAAATCAAGTGAACTATGTGCAAATTGGTCTAATTCTGGTAAAAATGCCCCTTTAAGTAAAATGTAATTTTGAGATATAATTACTGTGATAGTCGGACTTTGAATCTGGAAGTGTTTTTCTGTAATGTGGTTCACACAGAATGCTTTTGTACAGTAAGTGTATTTGGAAAAGCTGCGGCTCCAATTTTTAGATACAATTGTGTGTTATTCCTAAGATGTTTATCTATGTAATGGTCATGTGAAATCCCATTTCAGAAACAACCACGGTGAAACCCCCACCCCAGATTTTAGGTAGCAATTAAGGTAGAAAGTACAAAGTGTTCGTTGAACACTCTGCCCCATTCAGGCTGTGTCCACGTTAATGTCCCATTCACACTGGAAGATATGGTCTTAAAGTTAATCACATGAAATAGTTCTGACAGATTACTTCCAGCGCCTCTGAAGGAAATTGGGGCACTGCTCTTATGAGGGGTCTTTTTGTGCATGTTAGAGAGGGAAAAAAGTCCCCAGTGTTCATGTTTTAAAGGGTGACTTTTGTCTGATATAGTGTGAATGCATTACTGTGCACAGATTGTGCTAATGCAGGTGCTCCTATTGACACAATTACGTTTTGGGGATGATGGATCATGTGATTTGTTGATATGAAATAAAGGTGTTTGTTGTAATTACAGTGTGACAGTATACACTGTGACCTCATGTTAAGAGGATATTGAGTTGTTCGTTACCGTAGATATCATTAACTTACATAATTTAATTGTTTTTAATTATCAGGGGGACATAAGGTTTTGTGGCAGTTGCTCC
>NC_136904.1:71267211-71300034 GCF_949606895.1 Notothenia rossii
GGGGTGGGGAGTGGGAGGGGGTGGGGAGTGGCAAGAAAGACAAGAGTGGTTTGAGATGAGTGAGGGGGGGTTGCGAGAGAAAAATAATAGTGATCGTGAGAGGATGCTATAGAACGACAAAACAAAGATATTGAGCGAGTGAAAGGGAGAGGATGGGAGTGACAACTACAGAAAGAGAGGGGGAGAGGGAAAAGGGGGGAGAGACTTAAGTGAGAAATAAAAAATTAAAACAAAACACAAAGAGAGAGAGAAATGCCAAGCTATCCCAAGGCTATTTTGTTGGCAGGAAGGCGATGGGCTACTTTGAAAGTCAAAATTACACCAAGGAGCGGCTTTGGCAGCAGGCTGCGACAGCAGAGCCAGCAGAGCCAGCAGATTCAACAACAGCAGCAACTTCCAGCACACCAAGGCACATTTAGAAGCTCTCATAAGGAGACGCAACTTCCTTTTTGCTTTATTTTTCTAGATTGTACACACCCATGCTTCTCACTTATTTTCAGCAAGGAGAGAATCGGACGTTGCTACTTGTACCGTCAATGGAAGCTCCACCGTAATAAAATCCTGAGTTTCAGAAAAACGCAACAGCTGGAAAAGGTCAATGTGGGACCATCACATATCCACCAATGCATATGCTATGACCTGGCACCAAAAGCCACAACAAAGAGGAGACACACCATATCAACGGTTAATAAAATATGTTTATGTAAGCAAATCATTCAAATAATTCAAATGAATGAAGTGCAAAGTGAGTAAAGCATGAGGTGTGGACATCAGTGGTATCAGTAGTGTGAATGCAGGGTGAGGGTTGTATGGACGTGTATGTGTGAGGGTGTTGAGGTGCACAAAGTAAAGCAACTGAAGTAACAACTAGCATACTCAACAGAACCTGTAGGAGAGAGCAGGGAGGAGCAGAGAGGCAGGGCACCAGACCCAGGTGCCATGAGTTACTGCAATCAAGGCTGGACACAGCACAGCCACACCCTCTCCGGATGAACCCACAGGGGCATCACACATGTATCACTTCTTTATACGATATTTATTCTAATGCTATCTTATATAGTTGACTTATTTCATCCATTTTACTTGCTCCATTGTATCAATTGCACTATTTATATTGCTCTACTTTACTTCCTTATTTCTTAGTTATTTATGTCTTAAGTATATTGTATGTTGCGCTGTTGGCAGGGTCCCATACTAATGATTTGTATTTCCCAACAATACACTGTATCTTTTGTGCACATGACAATAAAACATTTGAATATTGAACAATTATTTGTATGCATTCTGATTGTTTCACAGCACGTATACTTAAAAAGAAACATCATAAAAGCATTGACATGTCTCCTAAATTGTTTTCTTGTGTATGTGATTAGATGCCTTTGGGCCTTCTTCAACATTTGTACATTTATGAGATGGGAAGTGCTGAATGCGTGAGTGTGTATCTGCTGTAAAATATCCTAGGTTGTGGATGGAGGATCCTTCTTGTAAGCAACAACTCCTAGCATATAATATGTCTGTGTTTCAATTCCCAAGCAGATGAAATTAGGTTTTGCTATCCCATGGGGCTCCATAATAATTGAATGTGCATCATAAACAGTATGTGACATCATTTTCAGCCTCATGTCATTACTAACTGATTCCCACAGAGTTGAATGCAGGTGCTGCTCCAACAATGTTCCCTTCCATTGTCTAGGATATCATCATAATCATGCCATTTTCCCAGCAATAATGCACATTTCACAAGTATTTGTAGCAAACAACATAAGATGTTACATAAAAAGGGACTTTCCGCCAAATTACACCAAATATGGGCTGCAACAGCTAGCTGAGACTTGATTGTAAATGTGCTTATAGCTACCAATTTGATGCTAAAGCACCTAGGAAGATGGTTAAGAAGAGTAGTTGGTTGACAGTCAATGATGATATAAAGCAGTCAGGTTTCCTGATATCCTAGTCCAGCTGTTAATCAAAAGACAGAGATGTGTACCTTGAACAACAGCTAAACGACAGACACTATGTCACTGAAAAAATATATTTTTTTAAGAACAGAGACAGGAGTTCAATATTATTTGCAACCATGTTTTACAATACAGGAAAGCTACAGTGTAGTGTCCTGTAGTTGTAGATGTGGCCTAGAGTTACATGGGACAGTATCTATCATGTAAACAAGCAAGCACACACTCTCCAACGAAAACACAACACTCATCCCAAATGAATCCATCAATGAGAATGTAACTGATTAGTCCAGGACAGAGACAAATGGCTTCACTTTCTCTTCTCCCGTTTCTCTCGAGCATCATACGATATACAGTACAGTACATGTCAGTGATCAGTGTGCGGAGCCTGATTGAGATGAATGGCCGTACCAGCGGGAAACGACAACCCAGGCCATCTCCTGATTACCGCTCACCTTTATTGGCTTACTGCGGGAGATGGAGAAGGGTTAAAGGGTATTCAATATATAAGAGAGGAAGCCAAGAGTCCGCACAAAGACAAAGAAACGTCAATGTGTGCTTAACACATCAGACAGATACCTTAAACTGAAAAAACACATGCTCCAGCAAAAATATATTAAAGATCAATCGGGCACAACTTTAGGCAACGTGAAGAGTAATGGTAACAACGATTGGGAAGAAGGGATTGCTTAGTTCAGCTTTTTGACTTTTGCATTGAAGAACATGTTGCGAAGAGCTAACATATAGTATTGATTAGCACACATGCATGCACGTGTCCTGGTATATATCTGACAAATGAATCAGTCAATTCACATCAGCCTACCAAGGTGGCTTCGGGTTAAATCCACAACAACATCTGCAACGACAGGAAACAAAGAAAAAGGGAAATAGAAAAAAGGAGGAAACAAGGAGAGAAAAGATGAAAGAAAATGGAGACAATAACAGAGATGTGGGAGGGGGGGTAGAGACAGATGAGACTCTCTAAAGAAGCGGTTTTGGCAGAGTCTTGACAGTGTGTGATTGTCGTAGTCAAAGTCAAAGTTCCACCGGGGAGAGATTCAGACAATGGACTGCACCAGCCTGCCTCAGCATCACACGATCCCCTGACACACATATGCATTTTCAGAGCGATGGTGCTCATTCTAAGCTCCTCAGCCTGTTTGTCAGCCTCTAAGCCTGAATGGCGTTGGCAAGAAAGAAAGAGAGCGAGAGAGTTAGAGAGAGATGGCGGTGGGTTGGCGGGAACATCAATAAGGCAATAGAAAGACATTAAAACAAATAACTATAATTTGGTTGTTGATGATTTTTCTAACACCTGTTTGCTTAAAGAAACACTTGACTTGGGTGTGTTGATTTGCGCTTGTGCATGGGAGAGTGTCCTCAGCGATAGACATATAAGAATAATTCCGGAAAATCTGAAATGTTTTCCTGGCAAAGCACCTAGTTAAAGGTCCCATGTCATGGCCATTTCTACTGATCATAATTCCATTGTTGAGGTCTATTAATAGATTTATACTGTGCAATTTTCCAAAATCACATTGGTTTCTCATACAGCATCTCTGTAAAGCATGTGTATTCACTCTCTGTCCTAAACGGCTTGTTGGTGCTCTGGCCCCCCCCTCCCTGGTCGGGATGTAGCGAGGCTCGCTGCTGATTGAGCTGGCTTACTGGTGTGGTTCCCGGTTCGGCGATACAGGAGAACAAGCAAACTCATCCTGAGCACACACAAACACTCACAGACGAAGTAAAAACAATAAGTGTGGCTTGATATTGAGCAAGAAAAAGGAAAAAGACAAATCTCCAACGAGTCGTTCTGGGGCAGCAGAGACGGGTCTTTTCTGTGTTAGAGTTTTACTCGCTACAGGGTGTACTTTGAGGGTTTTTTACTTTGCAGACCGTTTACATGCATAAAAACATTCATAACACACAAGGGCATGGGTAATAACCAGAAAAGCATGACATGGGAACTTTAACACTCACACAAATGTAAGAACCTTTTATACAAGTGAACAACTGAACACATCTGCACATGCTGACACATGGTGGACAACATATTACTAGACTGACACATGGAAAACTGGTAGTATTTTAAATTATACCTCCTTTGAAAGCCTCATTTTCAGTCTTACGCATCCGACCTGGAAAACTTTGCAGCCAATCTTATTTGTTACAGTGTACCGTGCACCAGGTCCTTATTCAGAATTCTTATCAGAATTCTCTGAGTTTTTATCAGCTTTGGTTCTTAAAACAGATAAAGTAATTATCGTAGGTGACTTTAATATTCATGTTGACGATGATAAAAATAGACTTACTGTTGCATTTAACTCTATATTAGATTCTGTTGGTTTCTGTCAGAGTGTAAATAAACCAACCCACTGCTATAATCACACTCTTGACCTTGTTCTGACTTATGGTATTGAAATTGAGCAACTATTAGTCGAACCGCATAATCCTGCTTTATCCGACCATTTCTTAGTAACTTTTGAAGTACTGTTACTAGACTACAAAGCATTAGCCAAAAGCTCCTGCAGCAGAAACCTATCTGTTAGTGCTATAGCCAAATTTAAGGAAGAGATTCCACCAATACTTAACTCGATAGCATGTCTGCATGTAGGGGAGGAAACTTATACAAAATGTACACCACCCCAAATTGATCATGTTGTTGATAGTGCTACAGATGCGCTGCGAATAAAATTAGACTCTGTTGCTCCTTTGAAAAAGAAGAAAATAAAACAACATAGATTAGCTCCATGGCATAATGCCGAAACCCGCAAAATAAAGCAAAAGTCGAGACAACTTGAAAGGATATGGCGTTCCACTAAACTTGAAGAATCTCGTTTAATTTGGCATATTACTCTCAATGAATATAAGAAAGCACCGCGTAAAGCGAGAGCAGCATACTACTCTTCATTAATAGATGAGAATAAGAATAATGCAAGATTTCTTTTCAGCACTGTAGCCAGGCTGACAGAGAGCCACAGCTCAACTGAGCCTTCTATTCCCATAGCACTCAGTAGTAATGATTTTATGTGCTTTTTTAACGATAAAATTGTTACTCTTAGAAACAAAATCAATGACCTCTTGCCTTTGACCAGTATAGTGTTATCAACAGCTCCCGGAAACGTAAGTTCTAATAATATTACACTAGATAGTAAACTAGAATGCTTTTCAGCCATAAACCTTGAACAATTAAATTCAATGATTCTCTCTTCTAAACCATCAACGTGTATCTTAGACCCGATTCCAACTAAGCTGTTAAAAGAAGTTTTTCCATTAATTAGCACTTCTTTATTAAATATTATGAATATGTCTTTATTATCAGGCTATGTTCCAAAATCATTCAAAGTAGCAGTGATAAAACCGCTTCTTAAAAAGCACAACCTCGATCCAGAGGTTTTAGCCAACTATAGACCTATTTCTAATCTTCCGTTCCTCTCAAAAATTCTTGAGAAAGCAGTCGCAAAACAGCTGTGTGATTACTTAAGAAACTATGATTTATTTGAAGATTTTCAGTCTGGCTTTAGAACACAACATAGCACAGAGACAGCTCTGGTTAAAGTCACAAATGACATTCTAATAGCCTCTGACAAGGGACTTGTCTCTATTCTTGTCTTACTCGATCTTAGTGCTCATTTGATACTATCGACCATGATATCCTATTGCAAAGACTAGAGCACTTAGTTGGCATACAGGGAACTGCTTTAGGCTGGTTTAGGTCTTATCTATCTGAACGCTCTCAGTTTGTACGTGTCAACGATGAATCTTCCATGCAAACCAAAGTTAGCCATGGAGTGCCACAGGGCTCAGTGCTTGGACCTATTTTGTTCACCCTATATATGCTTCCGTTAGGCAATATTATAAGGAATCATTCTGTAAACTTTCATTGTTATGCGGATGATACTCAACTATATTTATCAATCAAGCCTGATGAAATTAATCATCTAAATAAAATTCAAGACTGCCTCAAGGACTTAAAAACGTGGATGACCTTAAATTTTTTGATGT
This sequence comes from Notothenia rossii, assembly GCF_949606895.1. Taxonomy (NCBI): domain Eukaryota; kingdom Metazoa; phylum Chordata; class Actinopteri; order Perciformes; family Nototheniidae; genus Notothenia; species Notothenia rossii. Next base: position 71,273,172 of record NC_136904.1, read on the forward strand.
TAAACACGACCAAAACTGAAGTTATTGTACTTGGCCCGAAGAATCTACGAAACAAATTATCTAAAGATATATTAACTATGGATGGCATTAATTTGGCCTCCAGTGAGACTGTAAGGAATCTTGGTGTTATATTTGATCAGGATTTATCCTTTAACGCCCACATAAAATCAATTTCAAGGACCGCCTACTTCCATCTACGTAACATTGCAAAAATCAGGCATATCTTGCCTCAAAACGATGCAGAGAAACTAGTCCATGCATTTGTTACTTCAAGGCTGGATTATTGTAACTCCTTATTATCAGGGTGTACCAAGAAGTCAGTCAAGTCGCTTCAGCTGATTCAAAATGCTGCAGCTCGTGTACTAACCAGAGTTAGGAAAAGGGACCACATTACTCCTGTTCTGGCTGCCTTACACTGGCTCCCTATAGAACACAGGATAGAATTTAAAATTCTTCTTCTCGCCTACAAAGCCCTTAATGGGCAGGCGCCATCTTACCTTAAAGAACTCATTATACCCTATTGTCCTACTAGGGCATTGCGTTCCAAGAATGCAGGGTTGTTGGTTGTTCCTAGAGTCTCTAAAAGTACAATGGGAGCCAGAGCCTTTTCTTATCAAGCTCCACTTTTGTGGAATCAGCTTCCAGTTTGTGTTCGGACGGCAGACACCCTATCCGTTTTTAAGAGTGCGCTTAAGACTTTCCTTTTTGATAAAGCTTATAGTTAGGGCTGATTAGATTCAGCCCCTAGTTTTGCTGATATAGGCTTAGTTTGTCGGGGGACATCTTACTTCTTCCTTCTCTCTGTCTATACCTGTGTACTCTCATGTTCCGATTAACCCAGCTTCCCCAAATTTCTTTCTTTTTGGTGTCTATATACGCCGGGATCCGGAGTCATGGATGATCCTGCGGTCCTGTGTCATGGATTGCGAGTCCTGGATCTTGAGTCGTGGCTGCGGTCCTGGATCATAAGTCCTGGATGGATATCCTCGTGGACTCATCTTCTTATTATACACACATGCATTTCAAAACATTTGGACTACCTATGTTGCAAATGTATTATCTTTTCAATTTACACACGGCATCTATTGCACGTCTGTCCGTCCTGGGAGAGGGATCCCTCCTCTGTTGCTCTCCCTGAGGTTTCTCCCATTTTTCCCTTTAAACTGTGGGGTTTTCTCTGGAAGTTTTTCCTTGTACGATGTGAGGGTCTAAGGACAGAGGGTGTCGTATTGTCATACTGATATTCTGTACAAACTGTGAAGTCCACTGAGACAAATGTAACATTTGTGATATTGGGCTATATAAATAAACATTGATTGATTGATAGGGACTTTTCTAGCACAATACAAAACTGGTTTGAATCATACATAGAAGACAGGAGCTACTCTAATTCAAACGATAATTACGCAACTCAGCGGACACAAGGGACATGTGGAGTTCCTCAAGGATCCATTCTGGGGCCTATTTTCTTTATCATCCAAACATGATCCCTCTGACTCACAAACACACACACAAAGATCATCACTTTCTCCCTTTCTTTGTTCCTTCATTAATGTCATAGAATTTATTTAATTTCATATTTTGATTCTGGGACCACACACACACACACACACACACACACACACACACACACACACACACACACACACACACACACACACACACACACACACACACACACACACACACACACACACACACACACACACACACACACACACACACACACACACACACACACACACACACACACACACACACACACACACACACACACACACACACACACACACACACAGCTCCGGGCAGTCCCCATCACCAAAGGAAAATGTGTTGAAAGAAACACAGCTGCAACCGTTTGTTTAATGCCTCGTCAGCAGTGTGCGTTTGACTGTCCTATTTAAAGTAGCTTGATGAGAGAATAAGTATCTCCAGTTAAGAAAGATATGAACTGATATGTTCCTTTTCACCATTACAATGTTCATGTATGTAAAGCTGTACGGTATAATATGACAGTGACTTGAATGATGTGTAATTAGAATGTATTCTTGAAGCATCCCTTCTGTTACTCTAACTGTATTTCACGTGTTTCCTCTTCCACAGCTGATTTGATTTATTACTGGAATGATTTAGCTCCTATTTATTTGTGCCACCACAAAGACGTCATGCTTGTCTGACCACCAGAGAGAGATTCAAAAATGTGATCAGCTGTAGCATCCACACACGGGAAAATGCATTCAGTAAAAAAAAAAAACCCACTCAGACACATACACCCGCTCGCTTTCACGGAAGGTTTCCAAGCACACACGCACGCATGCACGCACACACACACACACACACACACACACACACACACACACACACACACACACACACACACACACACACACACACACACACACACACACACACACACACACACACACACACACACACACACACACACACACACACACACACACACACACACACACACACACACACACACACACACACACACACACACACACACACACACACACACACACACACACACACACACACACACACACACACACACACAGTCTCCCATTTCCATCACTTTGCATCTGAGATTCTACAAAATTATAATATGAAATCTTCCGAGGTTCACATTTTCCACAGGATGATGGAGACTTTCCATTACCATAACATTACCATAACCGTAATATTGTCATGTGTGTGACTGCGGTTTCTTGGGCTGTGGAGGGAAAGACCATTGCTGGAAGTGAAAAAATATTTCTTTCCGAGAAGTCATTGTCTTTAAAGTCCTCACTTGCCAGGCCCCCGCCCCTCTCTCACCAAAGTCCATGCAGCTGGCTGACGTCTAAGCGCAGGGTTATTGGAAGCATGTCAGTTATAAAAAATACATTAGAGCTAAAGGAAAGTGGGTTGGAAAGAACTGTCACGCCTGCCAGGCACACACTCTCTTTAACAGCTCTCTGGGCTTTGTGGCATAGTAAAACAGGAGACACGTTGACAAGCAACAGGTACAGGGAGTAGGCTCGAGGAAAAAAAGGCCCATAAAGGCTTTTCCGGGTATTCAACAGGCATGCTGCTGGGGACAACTCAAAAACTAAAAAGGTTGGAAAATATGATGAGATTTACAGAGGAAAAATAGTCAGCTTTCACTTCGACGTTCAGGTATCACTGCAATCTAAAATGTAGGTTGCCCTATAAAAGACTTCAGTCATTAGAAGAGAGTCGCAGGACGGGGTAAACTTTTTTTCTTTTTTAAAAGGATTGAGTAGTTTCTTGAAAGACAACAACAAGATGTACCCTACAATTCAGCACAATAAAAGGGAGCACATTTTATAACATAAAGTCACGTAGCTTACCTTGGCTTGTATTTATCTATATACACTATAAAAAGCTGCAGTATTAACTGAACAAGATTGAAAACTGTAACATGCAGAGATGGGACCAAGTCTTACACTTAGGTCTAAGTGTAAGAGCAAAGTCCCAAGACCTATATGTTGACTCAGCATACTGCATTTGTTCTTACTTCATGGTTCTCTCCTGCAACTTTATCGGATGCTGACAGATTGTTTCAAAAAAGTGGTTTAGGGAACGTTTGTGTTGACTTACTGGGAATGGTTTGTGTTAGAGTGAGTATTTTCAGGAAAAAGAGGGAAATATAATATATATAACGTATATTTGCACAATGTACCACTTACAAGTTATTGTGGCCATGCTAGATACCTTTACTGTACTGTGTATCTCTAATAACCAGACGTATTTCCCAAACTTTATACGTTCCATTCACTGAGTTCTGTCAATGAAGGTAAATATGCTCACAAGGAAAGGGCATAGAGGAGACAAATGTCATGTTACAGCAATTAATAGCTACTCAATGTCTTTCTATTTTACAGTTTTCTGACAGCTAAAAGGGCATTGCAAATGATTAAATAGTAAATAAAACCGGACAGAACATCAACAGATTAACGTTGCTGGCAAGCAAAAGCTTTGTTTTGGAAACTACTGGCAGATACAACCAGAGTATATGACACTATTGGTACTTGTCTTTTTTCTTTCCACAAAGCCTTACCGCTACATGTTTACTCTGTCAATCCCTCTGAAGTAATCCTCTTTCCCAAGACGTGCAAGATGTTCCCCTGACTTCCTTTTTACATCACTATATCTTGTCTGGAACACATTTAACTGCTGTCCCAATGTCTGGCTCATACAGCACCATTTTTGGACTCCTGTTAGACTTAAGCTCCAAAGCCAAGATGAGAAACTCAAGAGGAAAACTAGATGTTTCTCCTATCTTTTCAGCTGTTACGAGAGAAAAGTCTTTTTTGCTTTATAGGGTGCTCAAAATATTCAAAACTTTGCATCGCATTCTGTGCGTATCTTGTATTTTATGCTCCTTAAATTGCCTTTCTTGGTTCCTTTAGAATGGTTATAGACCCAGTACATAAAAGTCAAACCACCATGTACAGCAGAACTTGGAAAAAGGCTGCAGAGATTGACAACAATAAAGTGGCAAACAGTAAGACAGACGTGGAGTAGAATGAGTACATTGAAGTACTATAGCTCCAAATGACATGGGGGATACTTCAAGGGAAAGAGGACATAAAGGTTTGACATCCATCTTTAACAAGTGTGTGCAGGCTCAGGTGACTATCTGGCATTCTATGTCATTTTGTTTCTTGCACCCTTAGAACAAACTTGACTATATGGTCACTGTATGGCATGACCAGTGTATGGAACTCCAACCTCCCCCGTCAAATCAAACTCAGCTTCTTCTATGCAACGGTAGAGTCTGTTCTCCTCTATGGCAGTGAATGCTGGACCCTGAAGCCAACACTGCAAAAGTCTCTAGACGGATGCTACACCAGAATGTTGCGAGCAGTACTTAACATCAGCAAGAGTACATTTAACCAACAACATCCTGTACGAGGGAATACCAAGGGTGAGCTAGAAAATTGCAGCCAGGAGAATGAGACTAGCAGGACATTGCCAAAGGCATCAAGAGCTGCCAGCCGGCAAATTGGTGCTGTGGGAACCAACACACGGGCATCGGTCACGAGGACGTCCCGCACAAACATACGTGGACGTACTCAAGAACGACGCAGGAGCACAAAGTACCAATGAACTGGCCAGGTGTATGGAGAACCGGGATGACTGGAAGCGACGATGGAGGGCTCGTCTGAGGACGACCTAGAGAGACTATAGTGTCTTTAAGAAGTGACCATAGGTTTGCATTTCTCTTCTCTCTCAAGTCCCTCTGAGAATATTATTTTCATTTGCACTTATGTCAAATTGAGGAGATATCTAACGTGAGGTATAGTGGAGCTCAAATATATAGGAGACAGGCATGTAGAGAAGGCATACACGAGAAAAGTCAAGTGGCATGTAAATGCCACTGGAGAGGGGGAAGGAAAAAGGAGGACACATGGTAAATAGTGACTTCAAAGAGAGTGATGATGGGGGAGGCAGAGAACCAGCAGGGGCTGTTTTGATTGCTCAAAGAACAAATACAAAATATACAGTATATATTTTATTTTAGTAGCAAATTAAGTCTGATGGGCAACACAATTGATGTGTGCTACTGTATCACGTAGACAAAACACACATCTCTTATCATCTTCAGATTTTGCTTAGCACACTTAAAGAAATGTCAGCGGTGTACAATCTTACTTTCATTCTTAAACTTACCCAAGTTCAGCTTTTTTCGCCACCATTTTTACTTTCTTCTGCTTCATACTTTCCTTATAACGTTGTTGGTGTTGGCTTTTACTTTTATTGCTCTTTTACTTCCCTTTCTTTACATCTTTGGATACCGATTTTCTTTTAAAAAGTATGGAGCAAATTGAAAAGTGCTTTTGTGTGTTTTCAGATCATTTTTAAGTGCACCAATTTGAATACATTCAGTGTTTCCCGGTGTCTCTATCATATTGATTATGAGCAGGTGTAGTTGCTTTGTATTTGCCTTACCTTCAGTGTATCCAACCAGGGATCCGACGTTGCTCTCGTCTGCCACTGAAAAAAAAAAACACATGTTAATACTTCTACATTTTTTATATATTTTCCCCAGCTTGTCGAGAGGTGAATCTGCTGTCCACATATCCATAAGATCTTTAAACTTAAGAGCATTACTCCTCCTCAGCATGTCCTTCTCCCTCCATCATTCTCTATTAATACTTCTGTCTAGACTTAGCAGATAGCGGCGTAGCATCATCTTTGCCTGTGATGTGAATCCAGCTTCACTGCTACTGAAGTAATTTCCCTTCCTCCCTTTTATTTCACCTCATTTGTCATTCACCATCCCTTCTTCATTCCCTCTCTTGTTGCCACGTACCCTACATCTATCCCTTTCACCTTCTGCCCTTTACCCTCACTTATCTTCTCACTGTTTTCATTGTTTCTTCAGTTACACAGCAGTGTTCTCCTCCCTCCTTTGATCACCATGCTCTCCATCACCGCTGCTTTATTAATCATCCTTTCACTTTCTCCTCTCCCGTTTCTTTTTTTGCTTTCCTCCCTAAAGCCACAAAGACGGCCAATGGCAACAAGGAACACATTGAGTGGTAGTGATCACACACGCACACACACACACACACACACACACACACACACACACACACACACACACACACACACACACACACACACACACACACACACACACACACACACACACACACACACACACACACACACACACACACACACACACACACACACACACACACACACACACACACACACACACACACACACACAGACCACAGAAACCAAGAAGTAACATGGCTTCTTCCAGCAAATACTTCTCTAATGAAAACCAAGCCTTAAGTGTAATTCTAGCTGTGTGTGTGTGTCTGATGGCATCTGTCTGCGGTGAATCAACATGCCCGGTAGCTTGTGGATCTGTGTGTGTGTGTGTGTGTGTGTGTGTGTGTGTGTGTGTGTGTGTGTGTGTGTGTGTGTCTACTTCAATAGAGCTGCAGATGCCACGTGTGTGACGCACACACAGACCTGTTATTAGGCTGAGCTACACACACTAAGACTGTCACTTTCTCCAAAAAAAAAAAAAAAGTTTGAACTAACATGATTGCTAACATGTAATTTACTACGATTTAAGTAAACAGAAAAAGGAACCTATCAGTTCATATTAAATGAAACATATAGATTCATTCAAAACTGAGTTACAGAAGTGACTGTTCCTATTTGCGGGGAACGAACCTGAATACAAACTAAAAATGTACAGGCAAGAATGGACAAATACTGGTAAAGGCAGGGAGAGAGAAAAGGAAACAAAGAAGGAGGGAATAAGGACAGCAGGAAGCAGTTCATTTGGAACCAATCATAAATTAGTCGTAAATGTTTAATTGGGCTGGAAATTAAATCAGGACGAATTCAATAAAAAATGAAATTATGTAACCGACCCACAAATGAAATGCTGACAATGCTTTCTGTTTCTCTTTTTTTTTTACACATCCATGCACATGCGCATGCGCGCACACACACACACACACACACACACACACACACACTCATACACACACACTGTGTTAATGTTACTACATTCTGCTGAAATGATCTCATGCAGTAATTATACAGCACTAATCAGCAGTCCCTTATCGGAGGTGAGATATAATAAGAATATGAGAATGGGAAAAAATGTAAAGCAGTTCAAAGCATATTTTAAATAATTATTCCACTTATTTGTACCTGTCCAACTTTACATTCTGAAACCCACTACAATGGCACAAGAAACAGAATATTTGACCTTGATGGGAGTATCTCTGTGTAGGTATTTAAAAAACATGTCACTCAGGAAATGCACAGGACAGGAATGTCCTGTGTATACCACATGTGTCGCAGATATGATTTTAATTTGCATTTCCCTACATTACTAATGAGCCAAATTTGATATGCATATGGTTCCATACGCAGAGTGAAGTATGCTGACAAAGAACCACTTGCTAATTGATGCTAAAGGTAGCTTACTTGATCACCTCATTAGCAACATACCAATGGTGAATATCCTGTGGTCATTCAAGCAGTACTTGAGTTAAGTCTAAACATTGAACAAAAAGAGGTCCCATAAGGGCTGCAAAAAACTATTACTTTCTTATGACATTATTCAAATATAGGATTCAAGTGTTTGTCTAGAATCACTAGGTAACGATCTTCATCCTGGATTCTCAAAATAATTTCTTTAAATGTTTTGTTTGTCAGTCCAAAATGCAATGATTGTCCTTCTAACAATAAAAAGCATACAATGTATTTATATTAGAGAGGGTAGAAACAGCTTTTTCTGTAATTGTCTTTACTTTAAATATAAAAAAATGTCAGATTAGCAATTCAGGGTCCCCACAGAGCACTGCAGGGTTTACAGACCTTCCGCAACAACACTGTCACAATTAACAAGCTATCCTTTTAAAAAATAAGCTGATACTGCCATGTTTTGTTTCATCTAAGTTTCAATCACCCTCCTAGCTGCAGCATTCTTGTCTCGTTTGTAAAGGATATGTTCTCTTTAGCTTTATATAGTCAGAGGGCAGGCTGGGATTATAAACAAAGCAGAGGGGGATCTGATAGGTCTTTAGGATAAAGTCGAAAGGTTTATCCCCAAAGATGTAAGGTCCTCCCCTCAAAACAATAACTGGATACAAACCAAAATCTTAGCCTCAAGAAATTGTGTTTCTCGCAACGCTTCGGCAATAAAACACGTCATGCCATTCAAGCAATCATGAATTAAATCCATATTTGTTTGTGACACATTTACTGACGATCAAGTGTTTAGCATACAAAGGGGATGATGTACATACCATCAGTGTGTTATTAATGTAGAAATTGGTGTCTTTGCCGCTTAAATTCTGCTCTTTTGTCTCATTTTCTCCCTCTGACACAAACACACACACTCGCAGCGGAACAGCCTGGAGGAGGAGGACTGAGGGAAGTGACATTTTAAACAATAAGCTTTTGTTGTGCTGCACCATCCACTGTCATATTACACAGATGTATGCATGAGCACAGACATAGGCATATTTCTAAAGTTGACTTTTAAACAATTACCGAAATGTCAGTGAACCCTCGCCTCGCTAATCAGAGAGCAACAGGTGACAAAGCTGACGTGGAGAGCGGGATAACAGAGGTCTTAGAATTCATCTTTTTTTTTTGCATGAATAAATAACAGATAACAATGAAGATGAATGAAAGTCCTGTGACGCAAACGGAGACATGTTTTTCTTTTCTTTTAGATAAACAAAAAATAGTTGAACGAGACGGAGTTGCGATGTAACTGCAGTTATAGATGAAAAAAGGGTCACGGCTTGATGTTCCTACAGAAAGATCAGAGTGGTCTTCTAATGAGATCAAATCAGTCTTAATATGAAAAATATATATTTGGGATTTAAATATAAATGTCAATTAAAATATGCATTAATGTACAAACTAATATGTTGTGTTCCATACAGTATGAATCTAAAAAAAAAAGTTTCGCAAAACTATCTAAAGAAATAAGCTATATATGAAATACTTATGTGTTTAAATGAATGCAAAACATATGCACAAATATAATAATAACATCACTGTGTCTCTCCATGCAACATGCGTAAAGTGTTTCCCCCCGCATGTGTAGCTTTCAGTGAATGTTTACAGTCTGCATGTGGCTTGGAGGAGCATGCCGTCCGTGCAGCAGCCATGCATCAGCAGGACTTTCTGTGAGGCTGGGATGCATGCAGCCACCATGCAGAGCAGATACACTGAGATAAATCACCCCACCAGAGTGCTGCTGGTTCTGAGTCGTACCCAGGTCCATGCTCTTGGAGGCTTTCACGTGCTGGTACTGCTGCTGGTTCTGGTTCTGGGCGGGAGACTGGGGCTGAGCCTGGCTGGAGCTGTGAGAGTTTTCCCTGGAAACAAATAATTAGACAGTCACTCCAGAAAAAGCTGTAGGTAGATGGTTGTTTATTGTGGAAATTACATTATTTACAGACTTGTTTTCTCCACCCTTAAGGCGTGTCACTGGTGACTATCTTTTTAATTTAGAACGTAGTTGATGTTATCTTTGAAATGAATTCATTTTGTGTGACCCTCAGGCAGAAGAAATGCAAAACAGAATGCTAATCCCGCATCAGTGGTTGATGGGTTCTCGCTTATGTTAAAATCCCAGCTACAGTATAATGTAACATTTAAAACCACAAATAACAAATGTTTGACATTTATATTTAACACAAGTGTTTTAACAATCACATTTAGTGCAAAAATAAACACACCTTGTCATTGTAATTACAAAACTAGACTCATTTTGAGTAGTCAGTATAGAAGATAGTGTTAATACATAATAATATAAACGGCTAAGACCAAAGGGGAAGACTTTAGATGACAAATGTTGTTTTGTCAATCATTTCATTCATATGTAAAACACTCTGTATAGCTACTGTATAAGAAAAGTCACTGACAACCACACACCTCTCGTGCAGATAGGAGTGTTGGGTGGAGCTGCTGAACTCTGTTTCATGACCGTACAGCTCTGCATCCTCGTCATCGTCCATGTAAGAATAACTCCCATTGGTCACTGAAAAGCAAAAATAACAAATGATTGCATTGAGGATGTGAGAATTGTTGATATAATGCAGCAGATGGAAGATTTCACACAAACTACGGCTGGCTTTTCTGGAGCAAAATGCTGCCGTTTGCTTCTTAGTTAAAAACAAATACCAATACTTCCCAGACAGCAACTCATATCTTTACTGTCCACTGATACGCTGCCACGGAGGGTATATAAGTTTAAGTTAGAGAGTTGATCGATACAGTCTAGAGTCTGTGTATAAACTGCAACATCACTGCCAAACTGAATTCAGCACAACATGTTGAAGTAGTGATTATTTTCCTGCGTAGAGTCCTGACAAAGCATGAATTCAGACTTTTCAAAAGCCGGAATGGTTATGAGCTATTCCGATAATTTTCTGATCAGATAACTGTAATTAAATCACAGCTAAATCCTTTTATACTGGGTTTAATAAACCAGATTCATTCAGTGGATGAACAATGGTCAAACTAACATGACTAAAACGTGCTTCAGGTTTACACACCAAACAACACAAGCATCTGCTCTGATATCTGAGTCGAACAAACTGAGGATGAGATCTTTCAGGGGATATCATGACACTTTTCTCCGCCCCAACAGGTGAAACATGGTCTCTGTTAGTGTCCAATGGAAACACAGCTGCCATGGTGTGTCAATCCCTCTTTGAAGCCTGCAGGATGTTGGTCATTTGATACTCAAACAAGTCTTTATAGACCTACTCCAAATATGTTCAAAAAGTGGGTTAAACCGAAACTCATTGGAGGATTTCACTGGCAGAAAGTCTGGAGAATAAAAAAGTGTGTGAAAGACAAGATAACGATAAGACGGAGAGGAAGATGAGGAGAAATATAACGGGAGCAGAAAGCGGATGAAACGGAATATGCAGCTGCAGATTTAGAGCAGCGATACGGCTGCGTGATCAACGACTTCACGACAACTCGCAGACACACAACTCCACCAGAGCACCGTTTACATACAGTCATCACTTCTGCCACACAACACACACTGGGAGCGGTGCACAATCGTCACCGTGTGTCCTCTATGTGAAAGGGAAACAGCAGCGTCTCAAGATATCACATCCTCTCATCTCCACCCCCCCCCCCCACTCTCTACACTAATCACCTGCTTTATTGTTCTTCTGTTTTGTTGCAATCTGATATTCCTCCTGTCATTTATCTCTCTGTTCAGATCTGCCATAAATCATTTTATCTCCCACTCTTTCTTTCTAAACTTCCTCCTTACTGCCGGCACCTTAATCAGCCAAACTGTCATAAACACATTCTTCTTTCACCTCGCTAACGAACACACTGAGTCCCGCTCTTTGAAGTGAAGGAGGCGTTTGCTGTGTGGATAATAGATCAATAGCGGTTTGCTCCATTGGCAGGAATATGAATCTTCTTCTGCACGCAACTTTTTCTTCCTTCAGTCTGTATCTTTCTACAATGCGCTTCTCTAATCGTCTCTCTTATTCCCCATCTTCTTCTTACTTTTCCTTTTCCACCTTAGGGGAAATAAAGGTGCCAACAGGATGCAAACTCATCAGGTATGAAAAAGGTGACAAAGATCCGAGCCCCCCACCCCACGGAATATCGGCTTTAAAATGAGGAATAACAGAGGATGTTAGCAGTCAGAACAACTAAAGCAGTTAATAACAGAAACGCCAAAGAGTCACATCTAATAGAAATGTATAAAAGCATTTATTTTAATTGTCAGTTTATAATGTTGGCAGAACTGTTGAGCATTTTGAAAATTGATTTTAATGCCTCTGTGTAGGGCTGAACGATATATCGTGTCATGGCGATAACCGCGATATGCGCATGCGCGATATTCACATCGCAGGGACGTGCGATTTTATTAATTTTTTATAATAATTCTGACATGCAATATTAAGTAGGTAAATTAACTCAAACACGTCATGTTACAATTATTTTGCTGCTTGCTACAAAAGGAAAACGTGCGCGGCTCTCATGTCAGGGTACTTGAGTGAGTGACATGCAGGCTCTGCATGCACTGCAAACCACCAATCACAATCATTCTTGATCAGATCACAGCAGGCCCCGCCCCGCTAGTTTGCAGACCATCAAAACACCGGTAAAAAAATGAGCGAGGCACAGGAGGACAATACCGGAGAGAATGAAGATTTACTTCCAAAAAGAAAAGCAACATCTGCACTTAGGAACTATTTTGGATACAAAAAGGTTCTTCTCTTCTTCATTCACAGATGAACCCCCTTATTTGAGGGTAAGCAACATGCATTATCATGACATGTTAGATCATGACTTAAGGTATGATGAGCAGTGTTGGGACTAACACGTTACACGGTAACGCGTTACTGTAACGCCGTTATTTTTGGCAGTAACTAGTACTCTAACGCGTTATTTTTTAAATTCAGTAACTCAGTTACCGTTACTACATGGTGCGTTACTCCGTTATTTTTTGTATATAGCCTCGGCTCCCAGACGTTAGTGAGCGGCGCCAACAGCGAGGCGAACAGAGATGAGAACTGTACTTAAGTACAGTACTTGAGTAAATGTACTTAGATACTTCCTGTGTCACATGCGGAGACGCGCTGTGGGCGTGTTTGTGTTTACTAACAAGACTATCATGGCGGCTCCGGAGCTCAAGTCATGTTTCTCCGCCTGGAGGTATTCTCACTGTTTCACTTTAGTCAAGCACAAAGAAAAGAACGTTTTAGTTAAATGTAAGTTGTGTCTTGGCGGGTTAAAGATCCTATCTACTGCCCAAAACAGCAATTCAAATCTGTTGAAACATCTGCAGAAACAACATGCTGGGACGAAGCTAGTAGCCTAGCTAAGACCACAGACCCAGACTCATCCAACGCCACTCCACCTCCACCTAAGCAACAGCGGCTGGATTTTAACCGAGGGACTGCTAGCCAGGGAAAAGTTGATAAAGCCATTGCACGGTATGTTCTAGAACACATGCAGACTATTTCTACTATTTCTATTGCTATTTCTTGATCAACAGATTGTATTATTCTCCAATGCAATAACAGTACTGAAATGAAGGCTATAAGGGCATTAATGGGAGCCCTTTTTTTAAGTAACTAATGCGTTACTGTCCACAGTAACGCGTTACTTTTGGGTGTAAGTCAATCAGTAAAGTAACTGAGTTACTTTTGAAATGAAGTAACTAGTAATGGTAACTAGTTACTATTAGTTTTCAGTAACTAGCACAACACTGATGATGAGTCAACCAGTTAAGATCCAGACGTCCGTGACTAAAATGCTTCATCCGGTTAAATATAGTTAAAAAAAACGCAATATATCGCAGTGGAAAGACTGTGCAAGGCTTAGTCTTTCTATCTTTATAGCCACTGGTGTAAAGTAACTAAGTTCATAAACTCAAGTACTATACTTGGATAACATTTTGAGATACTTGTACTTTATTTAAGTATTTCAATGTTTTGCTACTTTGTTATTTTACCCCACTACAGTTCAGAGGTAAATGGTGTACTTTGACTCCACTACATGTATTTAATACCTTTAGTTACTTCACAGATCTGGATTAATTAAGTGAAATATAATCAAGTGTTAAATCAGACTTTAGTTCCACCTGGAGTAAATCCACAAGCTACCCTGCAGTATACAAAGTCATTCAAACTAGCTGCACCTTTAGCAGCTTTGAGAACACTTCCATGATCAATCATTATAAAACATATCATATCTATTATTCTGAAATGGACCGATCTGCACAATGACTACTTTTATTGTCGCTACTTTCACTATATTTTGATGATAATACTTTTCTACTTTTACTTGAGGAACATTTTGAATGCAGGACTTTTACTGTAACTGAGTATTCCTACACTCTGGTACTTCTACTTTTACTCAAGTACAAGATCTGAGTACTTCTACTTTTACTCAAGCACCAGATCTGAGTACTTCTACTTTTACTCAAGTAGGCCTACAAGAGCTGAGTACTTCTACTTTTACTAAAGTGATCTGAGTACTTAAACTTTTACTCAAGTGCAAGAGCTGAGTACTTCTACTTTTACTAAAGTACCAGATCTGACTACTTCGACTTTTACTCAAGTACAAGATCTGAGTACTTCTACTTTTAATCTAGTACAAGATCTATACTTATACTACCTCGTTTTATAGCCTATGTATGTACAACCTATTAGAAGACGAGGGCTAAAGCTAACGTTAGCAGATAGTGAAAATGTATGCTAGTTAGCTAGCTCAACGATTCCTTAAATAATATTGCGACAGAAAACCATGTCAGTGGTGCACATCACGCTCTGCCGCTCCGACAGGGAGCTATGCTCTGAATACCTGAACTGTTCTAACAGCTGTTCTCCAGCGGTCCAGTCTGTGCCAGTGACTCCGCACAGTTACTGTTAACAAACGCACCCGTAGGTAATGTAGCTGCTGAAGTTAGACCCTCATCGCGGAGCAGCAGAGTTCAGCCGACAGACAGACTCGAGCACACAGCTCGCTCTTCATTATAATATGTAGAGAAATAACACCATGCGCGTCATGATGGCACATAACAGCTCGCGGTTCTCCAGCCATGTATTTTAGTTTAAACGGTTGGACTTTCTGACTTTCCAATTCATGAGAATAAGGTCTTTAGTTGAGAAGCAAGCTAGAGCTATGAGTTTTGTGCAAATTGAAAATGTATGTCATTGGGGGAGAGCATGTAGCTGGACTCAAGGCTACTTCCATATTAAAGATCTTATAGAGTACTCCTCCAACTACATCCCAGAGGGCCTTAGCAGTGACACAACCATAGAGAGAGTATCCTTAGCAGTGACACAACCAGAGAGAGTATAGGGGTGCCCACTTCCCAACAACCATGCCAGCATAAGCCTGAGAGGGTTTGGTCCATCATTTGAAGTCTAGATGGACTCAACACCTGACACACCTGGACATTGATGAAGAGTTCAACCAAATTCTGTCCCTACTAAGAAACATAGGGCATGGAAAAGTGAAAGAATGTAGGATTCCTGGTAGCACACAGAATGAGATTCGTATGGAGAAGAGATTAAAAGGCAGTGAAAAAAAAAAACATCTGCATAAATACAGTTGCAAGAAAATGTGAGCCCTTTGGAATTACCTGGATTTCTATATACTGTAAGTTGGTCATAAAATGTGTTCTGATCTGCACGTTTGAAGTTTGCAAAAGAGCACCTGGATGTTCAAAATATTCTGTGGACAGATGAAACCAAAGTTGAGTTGTTTGGAAGGAACACACAACGCTATGTGTGGAGAAAAAAAGGCACACCACGCCAACATCAAAACCTCATCCCAACTGTGAAGTATGGTGGAGGGAGCATCATGGTTTGGGGCTGCTTTGCTGCCTCAGGGCCTGGACAGATTGCCATCATCGACGGAAAAATGAATTCTCAAGTTTCTCAAGACATTTTGCTGGAGAACTTAAGGCCATCTGTCCACCAATTGAAGCTCAACAGAAGATGGGTGATGCAACAGGACAACGACCCAAAGCACAGAAGTAAATCAACAACAGAATGGCTTCAACAGAAGAAAATACGCCTTCTGGAGTGGCCCAGTCAGAGTCCTGACCTCAACCCAATTGAGATGCTGTGGCATGACCTCAAGAGAGCGATTCACACCAGACATCCCAAGAATATTGCTGAACTGAAACAGTTTTGTAAAGAGGAATGGTCCAAAACTCCTCCTGACCGTTTTGCAGGTCTGATATGCAACTATAGGAAACGTTAGGTTATTGCTGCCAAAGGAGGGTCAACCAGTTATTAAATCCAAGGGTTCACATACTTTTTCCACTCTGCACTGTGAATGTTTACATGGCGTGTTCAATAAAAACATATTGTTTGTGTGGTTTTAGTTTAAGCAGACTGTGTTTGTCTATTGTTGTGACTTAGATGAAGATCAGAACACATTTTATGACCAATTTATACAGAAATCCAGGTAGTTCCAAAGGGTTCACATCTTGCAACTGTACATATGCAGGGATTCATTAAACTCAATGTATTCTCCTGCAAAGCACAATACAGTGCAATACAACAATGTCTTAATTTTCATTAGGGCTTCAAAGCCATATCAAATAGATTCAATGTGTGAAATAGCTAATCAGAGTCTAACATACTGACAAATGCTACGTATTTACAAAGACTGATAACTATATAATATCAGCCCATGTTACAACCTACAGTTTAACTTTAGAGCCTGATAAATGTCAGTACTGTATATCACCAAAACGGAGGTGCATTTGAACAGGAGAGTGTATTCAAGGTCACAGCTGTTTACCAGTAAACAAACAAACACAACACTGTTTGAATCAGGGCAGCAATTCCTGCTCCATCAAAGTGTCACAGACAGACAGACAGACAGACAGACCCACCCCCCCCCCCACACACACACACACACACACACACACACACACACACACACACACACACACACACACACACACACACACACACACACACACACACACACACACACACACACACACACACACACACACACACACACACACACACACACACACACACACACACACACACACACACACACACACACACACACACACACACACACACACACACACACAATATAGGAGTGGGATTGAGTTAAAGAGAAAATGAAGCGATATGAAGCAAGAACAAAAATAACTTGTTCTAATGCGCCGGAGCAAGCAATAACTAACAAACAGAACAACCTTGAGAAAAGATGAGAGAAATAAAATCAGGGAGAGAAATGAACGGAGAATAGGGGCTAGCATAGCTCTAATTAAGGCTGCAGTGTAAAAGGCAGTATCTGTTTGGTTTTGTTTGTTTTATCTTTACTTTTCATCAAACTTTTTCAGCACTTTATGAACATATTGCAAATGATATGCCCAACTTTGATCCTGCTTCAATGGCAAACAATAAAAGAGAAAAACGCAATAACAGGGGAAGATTAAATCAGGGAAGGAACAGGGTCAGAATAAAAGCTCCTGAGATTCGGTTTTAAATGTAAGTTTGTCTGTAAAGCTATTATACAATGTAAAGTGCTCGTCTGTTGAGGGTGTGAGAAAGAAAATAAATCAGAAATAAACAATTAGTAGTGAATGATGTTCCCAGTGAATGTTGTCCATCTCTGCCAAATGGAAACAGCCTTAAAAATAGAGGTAATCGTTGTTAAGTGCAAACCATCTAAATAAGGGTTTTGTATGTGGAAGCATTTCTCCAAAAGTCAGTCACTGAAGCTCAAATCAATACTTGAAAACGGACCATTTTGAAGAAAATACCGCTGAGTGTGGACTAACACAGTTACAGTAATAACTCTTAATAAACAAAGAAGTAGAATTAACACCCTGGGTTGTATCCTCCACCAATCAGTGGGGTTGGGATGTTATCCATGTCAGTGGCAGCAATGTATTGTTTTATCCTGTTAGACAATGGTGTGACTGGCTTATTTGGGGTATCAATTATTCAGTACTACAGTTATACAAATATATTTCAAAAGTATGAAAAATGGAAGCACATATTTTAATATCTTCGCCGTATTTTATCATTTTATGAAACGGAAAATACTGGAAACTGTAGATCCTGCTCAACAGGATGTATTTACCAGGGAGTCGGTGAGGTAATCAGGTAAACGGAGTGATACGAAGCAAGACGAAAAGAGACGAAGAAGGACGGCGGGAACCGAAGAGAGACGGCGGGAAATGGAGAGAGACGAAGATATACGAAGACAGGCGGCGGGAGACGAAGAGAGACGGCAATTGAAGTAAAGTGACAGACAAACATTGAGAATTTAGAAATAGTTAGATAGATTTAGAGTTTTGAAGATTCAACTATGATGAAGAGAACTCTGAACGTGAATCAAGCTATAAGCTTGTTTTTTGACATGGAGGAGGAGCCTGTGATGTTGCCCTCTGTGTCGTAGTTCAGGGGTTCCCAACGGTCCGCGGATGTGTTACTGCCGGGCCGCGAAATAGCTTTGAGTTTATCGTAATATTTACAGAATTATAAATATATACAAAAGATGTATCATAATCTTTTTTTTCTTTTTTCGCACCTATACCAGTCATATTATTTCATCCAGTAGCCTAGTTAATCTTCCACCAGAAAACCGTTGAAAATGGCTTTTATGATGTTCCGAGGGATTCGGCGGCTCAGCCTGGTCTCATCCTCTTGTGCGCACGAGAATGTTGCCGGTGCGCCAAGTAGGAAGAGGAGCGCACAGGAGACAACCGTTTAATTGCAGACTGTTATGTTTATGTGGGGAAATGGCAGTGAATACATTATTTGAGATATACTTCAAACTCGGACTTCGTTTTAAGGACATGTCGGCCAGCTATTTGTTTAAGCACCGGATTGGCAAAACAGGAGAGTAAACCAGTCTGCCTTGATCTATGAATTCATGTCCGGGACTCTCACGGTATCTGCTGCCCGCAGCTGTTTTATAGAAGGAAAGCCTCCTTCACTTCATGAAATGGCTGAAGCATCAGGAGGCAGCGGGACGTGTAACTCCGCCTCTGAGAAGTGCAGCACCAGCGGGTAAAGATGTGCCTTTTTACGCACCGCCTTCGCGGTGTTTACCTTCATCAGAACAGCAAGTGACTGCAGGCTGCTACGTGTTAGCCACACACATCTCTATACACATCTCTACACACATCGAACTTCCCGATTACTCCCCCTTTTATTAGTTTTATGAAGGAGATGTCCAGTCACCAAGGTGCACGATGTGTGTGTGTGTGTGTGTGTGTGTGTGTGTGTGAGAGTGTGTGTGTGAGAGTGTGTGTGAGTGTGTGTGTGTGTGTGTGTGTGTGTGTGTGTGTGTGTGTGTGTGTGTGTGTGTGTGTGTGTGTGTGTGTGTGTGTGTGTGTGTGTGTGTGTGTGTGTGTGTGTGTGTGTGTGTGTGTGTGTGTGTGTGTGTGTGTGTGTGTGTGTGTGTGTGTGTGTGTGTGTGTGTGTGTGTGTGTGTGTGTGTGTGTGTGTGTGTGTGTGTGTGTGTGTGTGTGTGTGTGTGTGTGTGTGTGTGTGTGTGTGTGTGTGTGTGTGTGTGTGTGTGTGTGTGTGTGTGTGTGTGTGTGTGTGTGTGTGTGTGTGTGTGTGTGTGTGTGTGTGTGTGTGTGTGTGTGTGTGTGTGTGTGTGTGTGTGTGTGTGTGTGTGTGTGTGTGTGTGTGTGTGTGTGTGTGTGTGTGTAGGTTCTGCTTAGCTCAGCTCAGCTCTGTGTGTTCGGTGTGTTTGTGTCTGTCCGACACCGGCATTTGTTTTCAAATGACCATGAACAGTAATTTACACACATCTGGCTAACTCCATAGGTATATGCGGGTGTTCCCATAAGAAGTTAGTTTAATCTTAATCTCGATATAGTGCTAAATGCTCTCGGAGTGCACCAGAACGAATGACACTATCATAATATCTTGTGAAAACAAATGCCAGTGTCACACACACACACACACACACACACACACACACACACACACACACACACACACACACACACACACACACACACACACACACACACACACACACACACACACACACACACACACACACACACACACACACACACACACACACACAGGCGACCGGACATCTCCTTCATAATGCGCCTTCTTCTCATTTTCCCAGCATATCCATAAATCATACAAACAATACCAAAACGTTGATTTATCTGTTTTTGCCGTTTTGGTTTAAAAACTGAATAACGTCGGTTTTTTGGTTTTCCATTTTTCAGAAAAACCAAAAAACGACAATGGTTCTTTTTTAAACGTTGTTAATATGTTTTGGATGCATATTGTTCTAGTATTTGTTCAGGCTGTTACATACAATTAGCCTCGGTTGCTACCTGCTGGTGGTGAGGAACCCCTTTCATAGTTGACAGAAACTGCTTTGAAGCGTGGCACAGATAAAGACAGAAAAAAATTATTTTTGTACATAATGTGTATATATACATATTTGTATTATATTTATGATAACACTTTTGCCTTATCAGAATGAAATCCCATGTACATTATTTAAGCTTTTAAATGTTTTGTTGTGCCTACTGTGTCACTGTTGACAGAACTTGAGAAATGAGGAAAAAACACCTATGGATACACCTGTTATTTGTTCATAAAATGTGTATATAGGTTCATGCTACCTCAATCAAACGTTCACATCATCATAGTGACATCTCATGTATATATTTCCAGCTTTCAGATTGTTTTGTTGTGCATGTTTGTGTTATCTATATAAAAAATAACATAATTTTCAAAATCCGTTTTTACGTTTTTTGGTGATTTTGGATCCAAAATGTTCATATATTATCTCAAAATGAAAAAAATAACTATCAGGATATATAGGTGAGGTTGTCCTTAAAAAAAAGATACCAAACATCGATATCCCAAACATTTTTTAATGGGCTTTAGTAAGACAAATCAAAAGTATGCGAAAACTGACAAATTAGCCCAGGACCCAGGCCATATTTGACAAAAATTCCACCAAGCCATGAAAGTTGGATGGATTTTTGGACGGCCTGAATAATTTTTGGGACATTTGTAAATTTGTTCCATGTCACAACAATCTCTCTCCCATCATCTAATAGAGGTGAAAATTGCCCCAAAACAATACATAAAAATTGAACAGATAAAAATAAAAATGTATATGCCCAAAGAAAATTCCTAAGATTAAATATTCGTAAATTGTATTATGTAAAATGATGACTCAAATGGGCAATGTTTCTAGATTTCCAGATATTTTACAGGGATGTTCCGGATTATTTTCTTAACAAGTAGCTGTTCACTGCTACATTTTATACTTTGAGTTGACCTCATATAAAGAGACCTGAGACAGGATGAAAACAGAGATAATAGTGCTAGATTATTCATAAATAAAAGAATACACTTGATTCATAGATGTCATGTGTATTAGCCTGCTGTCCAACAATGATGATGATCAAAGTCCACTCACCATGAGATGCATAGAGAGAGTTGTTCACCATGGACTGACCATTCACTGGACCCATCAGACCAGAGGAGCTGTCGAATGAGCGATTGGGTGACACCCCAAGTTGATCCTAAAACAGAGGAAACAAATACCGAATATCAGAAAAAACATTATACAGACAGACAGATAATGAACACAACATTGTTTTAAAGTAAGCAAATGCAGCCACGTAAAAATGTGTTGATAAAATGTTTAATAGTTTAGGAAAAATACATTTCTGTTCAACCCCACAAAGGCTCTAAAGACATTGCACTTTCTTCAACACCAAAAACATTTTTAATGTATTTATTTTGACTAAAATTACAAAGATTTTACGCAAATAAAAAACATCTGCCTTGTAAATATTCAACCGCTTCTGTATATCATCCGTTAATCTGTTTTAGAACCTAATAAGTTAAAACATAAAAACACAAGTTCAAGCCTATATTGACTTGATGACATCATCACTTCCATAGCAACAGAAGCCATTATACAAGAGTTTTCACAAGCTTTTTATTTGATATGAATCTTTATTAATGTGTGATGTCATTTGCATTCAAATGGCCAGAAAAGTAGCTGAGTGCTCTGTAGCAGTCCATTGCAACTCAATCAGATGTTGAGTATGTAGAAAGAAAGAGAAGAAGAGGGAGACACTAGAGAGACAGCGGAGGATCAAGGTGAGAGAGGGGAGCTTATTTCCCATGGCCTTCAGGATTGTAACTGTCTTTACCAGGGCTTCCTGTGTGTGTGGCAGTGACACTCACACTGACAACCCCCCCCCCCCCCCCCCCTCTTAGTCCCCTGTAATAATGTGTCCCTTTGTGCGTTTATTATTTCTTTAGGAATTGAATTTGCATGTATGTGTCTCCTGTGTGGAAACTGTAGTCATTAACATGAATGCATATGTATGGCGTTCTGGTTGTGTTTCTCTGTTTAGACTCAAACAGGAGAAGACATGACAGCGCTGTGTGCGCGTAATAAATCCTTTCTGTCATCTTCCTCTTGATCCCCCACCGAGCGCCAGCCCCTGCTCCCTAATTTCAAGCCCAGGCTTCATCACTCTTCAGAGTGTCAGAGGTCCTGTGGACCCCCTCCCCTCCCCCACTGTCTCCCAGTAGACATCCCATTAGCTGGTGGCATAGTGCAATCAGATTGAACTTGAAAAAGATAAGGTTTATTTTCAATGAAGATATTATTGAGGCAAAACGTAGTTTCTAGTTACAGTAAAATGTTAGGAACAATTCTACAAAACATAAAACTGAATCTGGTTTTATGTTTGAGTGCTCTTTTCCCATAAATAATCAGAATATATTATTTATAGTTTATTATATTTGTTTTGTGGCAGTTTTTCCATTTTGGAATGAAATAAAAAATACAAAGACAAATTAAAATAAAATATGTAAAAAGAAACACAATAAGTCAAAATAAAAGATTGCAATTAGAGAATGGAGTTGTTGTCTGTGCTGTCACAATTGAGTGTGTCTTTAATCTGCAAACCAAATGTACCTTTGTGTGAAAATAAATAACCTGAATATATAAAGTGGTAAAAAATATATTATTGATGAAATTCAGATTAATGCTTGAAATGTACATTTTAACACGGTATTAATCCTAAGTGTTATTAGTATTGCACAGTCGAATAATTGCAGGTTATGCAGACTACTGTAAGTATTGTTGGTGTTGAACAGTTTATTATGGTGGAGTAAGTCTAATGTTTCAGAGTGCTTGAAGGTAAGGAAGGAGTTAAGGAGTTGAATTACATGTCAAAAGTTAAGTATAAAGTCTTATATTTATAGAAAAATGTTTTCATGTCAAGGATGTTAAAGTATATTTTCAGAATGAGAGATCAACTAAATCTAAATAGCTGAATATGTGATGTGATGTATTGATCACTGGGAAACTATTTACAAATGTGCATTATCAAGCCATTAGTGTGTATCAAGCAATGTAGGTATAGTGACAGTGCCACAGCGAGCAGCTTCAGGTTCAGGAACCTCTGCTGAGCCATACTTATTTAGCTTGGAGATATGGGGTATTTGGGCAGTTAGTGAACAAAGAGAGCAGCTGCATAATGAAGTGAGAGATTAGAGAAAGAGAGTTGGCTGGAGATGAATACAGTATGAAGAACTGAGTGAGAGACAGGGCAAAGGACATAGAGAAGAAAAAAGGAGAGTAGAGTGGTCCACTTCTGAAATGTTAAAAGCATCAATACTGAAGCCAAAAAAAAGCCTTTTAAAAAGGTACAGTCTCTTACAGTATATCTGCATTTGTTTGCCTCTCTTTTTATCCTTTCTTTTCCTCTCTTAACATGGATGCTACTCTACGATGTTGCTAACAGCTTTCACCATCAAGCTACTGACAGCGGATGCCCTGCAAGCACACCACTTCAGATGTAGCAATGCACATGGGCACAATTATCTGAAAGTAATCCTGTTTATTACAAATGCATTGCAATCAATCTTAATGACAGTTTATCATTTTTGAAAGAAGCTGTAGATCGTGGGGCTATTGAACTATTTGGTTCAAAACATTGTTAAGATACATGTTACATTTACCGTAATTTTCGGACTATAAGCCGCGCCTTTTTCCCAATTTTTCGACGCTGCGGCTTATATAACGGTGCGGCTAATCTATGGATTTTTACAGCTAACGGCCACCACCTTTAACTCTATGGGCTCTATGGCCGGTCCGCGGACCCCCACCTTTAAGCGGCGGGTTTCAGCAGGAAAAGCTGGAGGCCGGAAAAGAGTGAGACAGATAGCGCGCAAAAGTAAAAGTGGAACCGAGAGTGGTATGCCGCTGCTGCGGCTTATATTCAGGTGCGCTTTATAGTCCGAAAATTACGGTAATTTTTTTATTCAATTGTTTCGTAATTTGTATTGGACATTTTACTTTAGTTTTTTTAAATATGATATATTATGAATATTATACATTTGAAAAAAAGTTATTCTTACACCAATGTATTGTGTTTACATAAATATTTAATTGATTGTGTATATTATTATTATTTTTGTTTTATTCTTAAATGGATCAACTGTCAATTTCCTGGGAGATAAAACATTCAGATTCAGATTTTCAGCTAAATACTGGTACTTTTTTAATGTGTGTTTTTATTTGTGTGTACCTACAGTATGTGTCTGTTTGTTGTGCTTATGTGTAAATATTTTAAGCAGGCACTGTATGTATCTTTTTTCCCACTACAAGCAGGCCATGCAGAGGCCGGCCGTTTACACTTGAACCTACAACCCAGCTTTGTGTGTGCAAAGGTTTATACAAATATTCTACAGAGCCATGTAAAAGGCACCAGCTGAAAAGCAGCCGAGGTGAAAAGCGCCTTTCCTCTACTAGAAAAAAGATACAGTGAAGAACACTCAGTCACACACAAAGAAGCACACAGACACAATCTGAATAGCTGGAGTGTAAATGCTCTTTTGCTGCTGCTGCTGCTGCTGCTGGTAAGAGCAGGGTGACTCGTGTCAAGTATGTGAAGAATGGATGGAAGGGCTAAAAAGTCAGAGGCAGTAGACTGCAAGAAAGAAAGATGCTTTCAGTAGTCAGAGCCAGAAGAGGGGATAGGAGATCCAGAGGGAAGATAGAAGAGACATGCATGTTTGTTTTCGTCTTAGTTAAGCAACAGTGGCAAGCATGGGCTCTCATTGTCACAGCAGGGGTCCTAACCTAGATTCTGGATGTTTTGACAATATAAAAAGAGAAACCAAAGTCTATTAAGAACACTTTTTAATGCAGTTTGTGTTCTACTATCCATTTTAAGTCTTCCAAATACAAATGTTATTTTTGTTTAGTACTTTGTGTTTTTACATGTTATGACATTCACCAGAGCAAAGTGAAAATGAACATTTCAGTAAAGGCCTTTTGTAAGGCTGCTCTTGTATTCATGTTACACCCCTGAGTCAATGTGTCATTAGTTTAAGTGTGTGTGGTTGTGTGTGTACCTTCAGAGCCCTCAGCACCACCAGTTGGATCATCCCTCTAACGTTTCCCTCCTGTGACATAGAGCGGCGGAGCGTCTCCATGGCCACGTGATTGGAGCGCCCTAGCAACGACTCTCCGTTTACTGCCATCATCTGGTCGTTGACGTGCAGACGACCATCCTGTAAAACACACACATCAGGCGGATTAAACAAAGTCTGCATTCTCAGTTAACTGGAATGTAGAACTATGCATTTTATGAAGGTCTGTGCATCTGTCTATTGTTAATAACCATGTACATGTTTGTCCTTTGCCAAGGCTCAGTTTGTTTTTCTGTCGACAAAATAATGGAAAAACTAGAGACCCTATTTTCATGAAACTTAGGAGAAGGGTACATAAACTAGATTTTTGGAGCAGATCACAATCAAGGGTGGATAAATATATGATTGTTCACTTTGGTGATATGTACCAAATTTGGAGACTGGGCCAGAGTTGCCTGCATTTGCATCTCAAGCAAACATGGAGGTGGCTGAGCCAAAACGGCTACGGCTAACAGTGCTAATGGTGCTAACAAGGGTGATTGACATAAAAGTGCTAGCAACACTGCTGACAAAGCTAACCTAGGAGGGGGCCATACCAGCATAACATACATGACATGACTTAAATAACGGCACCAACCAACAACACAAACAGACACACACAAACACACACAGACACACACAGACAGAGACTAGCATCAGCTCCGTCTGTCAGACTTCCCTTGTGTAGTATTTATGCCTCTACAGAGAACCTGTTTCCATCTATTCTTGACCGTCTGCACACACATACTAAACACTGTGAACCCAAACATGCATGTGAGTGCATGTGTCTGTCTGTCTCTCTGCTGTCCACGACATATCAAGTGTGTCCTGGTGAGTAAGAGGTCAAAGGTTAACCGAACAGGAGCACATGGCAGGAGACGCAGAGACAGCTGTGGTGTCCCCAGAAGACTGTCTCATGAATAATACGTTCTCTTGACGCTACTTGTCAGTTTATATACTGTTACAGTTTTTGTTGATTGAGGAGGTGAACTCTCTTATACGCCTTTCCCATTGATATTCATTCCATTCGAGCACCGTGCTATAACAACTGTTGGGTCCTTGTTGGTTTGACTTGGAAACCTCCTAAGAACTGGTTTGCTTATCCACCACACGATAGGCAAAGTTCCTCTATACTTACGAAGTTAGAATAGATTGCAATCACAACTTCTCCACCAACTTTCTACTCTTTGTCGAACTCGCCACAAACTGTTGCTGCTCACTTAAATGCATCAACATCTTCTTACGTAAGCCACCAACATGTACTGGCCTGGGTAAATGTCAATCAAAAACACGCAAACCTGGTTTATAATCTGGTTTCGGCTCCGAACCGGACACGGAAACACACTCTTTGGACTCTCTAATGACACTCTTTTGAC